>NC_136170.1:4111540-4299134 GCF_965212315.1 Lampetra planeri
TGCTCACTAACAGCAATTGCCCCAACAGTCTGTTAAGGCTACACGGGTGATATTTGTATTTGTGAGTGAGTGTGAGCGTGTAAGTGCATGAGTGAGTGTGTGAGTGAGTGTGTGAGTGTGTGAGTGGTGATGGGGCAGTTGTGGAGAGAGTGGAGAGTTTCCCATACCTGGGCAGTGTGCTTATGACCGGCTCCAGTTTATCAGCAGAGGTCTCACTCCGAATCAGTCGAGCGGCAATATCTTTTCATCGGTTGCGTAACGCTGTGTGGAAGCTACCTGGTCTGTCGCTCCGCACGAAGCTTCAGGTCTTCTCGGCCACGGGTCATTCCCTCCCTTCTCTACGCTTGCGAAACGTGGACCCCCCTAATGGAGCATCTTCGCCGGTTGGAAACATTTAGGCTGGTCTGCCTACGATCCATCCTGGGTTTAACCAGGCTGGATTGTGTGAGGAGCTCACAAGTCCTTGAAAGATCTGGGCAAAGTCCCATCAGTGAGCTCCTCCGGCAGGCAAGGCTGCGTTGGCTGGGTCATGTAGCCCGCATGCCCAGCCACCGCATGCCTAAACAGCTTTTGTTCGGCCGGATCGAGGGGGCTAAACGGGCGCGGCACGGGCTAGAGAAGAGATGGAGTGATGTGGTACAGGAGGACGTGGAGCTGAGTGGACTTGCCGATGACTGGTACCAGCGGTGTCAAGATCGGCCTCAGTGGAGGAGGCTCGTGAAGGACGCTACTGGGCAGCTGGAGGCAGTCGCACTCCAACAACAACGGAGGGCAGAGGAGCGACGCTCACAACAACGAGCGGAGCGCCGGGTGGCTAAAGCACAGCAAGTTGGTACAGTAGGGGGCACAGGTGGTGCATCAGCCAGTCATCTCGGTCATCTCGGTCAGTCGACCCGTGGCACCTGGGTCTGCCCCGTGACCTCCTGCCAGCGGGCGTTCGACACTTCACGTGGCCTCAGGGTGCACATGGCCTAGCACAGGCGTCGTGGTGACGTCACCGCCACTTAGTGGCGAATGGCGGTTGTTGTGAGTGAGTATGTGAGTGTGTGAGTGAGTGTGTGTGTGAGCGTGTAAGTGCATGAAGAGTGTGTGAGTGAGTGTGTGAGTGTGTGAGTGAGTGTGTGAGTGTGTGAGTGAGTGTGTGTGTGTGAGTGTGTGAGTCAGTGTGTGAGTGTGTGAGTGAGTGTGTGAGTGAGTGTGTGAGTGTGTGAGTGAGTGTGTGATTGTGTGTGTGTGTGAGTGTGTGAGTGACTGAGTGAGTGTGAATGTGGGATTGTGAGCGCGTGAATGTGACAGTGAGTGAGAGTGAGTGTTAGTGAGAGTGTGAGGGATTTAATGTGAACGTGTGAGTGAGTATGGGATTGTGAGCGCGTGAGTGTGTGTGAGTGTGTGACAGTGAGTGTGTGCGAGTGAGTGTGGGGAGCGGTAGTGTAGCGGTTAGCGCGCTGTGCTGCGCTACGAACCTGGAGACCCGAGTTCGATTCCTGCTCACGGCCAAAATCAGTGACGATTATCTGAACCAGCACTGGGCCTCCCCTAGGTCGATTCAGCCTCAAATGAGTACCTGGTGCGGTGTTTAAACATCGCCACTGGGAAGACAAAGGTGGCCAGGCGTGGTGCTGGTCACCCACCCTCTCGTGTGCCGTTGTGGCCTTCATAGGTGCTCGCTAAGGGCACTTAACAGTCTGTTACAGGCTACACGAGGATCTTTGTCTTCGTCTTTTTGTGAGTGAGTGTAAGGGCGTGTGAGTGTGACAGTGAGTGTGACAGTGAGTGTGAGCGAGTGAGTGTGAGTGACACTGTCACACTGAGTGTGACAGTGATTCTGAGCGAGTGTGTGGAACGCGTGTGTATGAGCGAGTGTGAGTGAGCGTGTGAGTGAGTGAGTGTGTGTGAGCGAGTGAGTGTGAGTGAGCGTGTGAGAGAGTGTGATAGTGAGTGAGTGTGAGTGATGGGGCAGTAGTGGAGAGAGTGGAGAGTTTCCCATTCCTGGGCAATGTGCTTATGACCGGCTCCAGTTTAACAGCAGAGGTCTCACTCCGAATCAGTCGAGCGGCAATATCTTTTCATCGGTTGCGTAACGCTGTGTGGAAGCTACCTGGTCTGTCGCTCCGCACGAAGCTTCAGGTCTTCTCGGCCACAGTCATTCCCTCCCTTCTCTACGCTTGCGAAACGTGGACCCCCCTAATGGAGCATCTTCGCCGGTTGGAAGCATTTAGGCTGGCCTGCCTACGATCCATCCTGGGTTTAACCAGGCTGGATTGTGTAAGGAGCTCACAGATCCTTGAAAGATCTGGGCAAAGTCCCATAGGTGAGCTCCTCCGGCAGGCAAGGCTGCGTTGGCTGGGTCATGTAGCCCGCATGCCCAGCCACCGCATGCCTAAACAGCTTTTGTTCGGCCGGATTGAGGGGGCTAAACGGGCGCGGCACGGGCTAGAGAAGAGATGGAGTGATGTGGTACAGGAGGACGTAGAGCTGAGTGGACTTGCCGATGACTGGTACCAGCGGTGTCAAGATCGGCCTCTGTGGAGGAGGCTCGTGAAGGACGCTACTGGGCAGTTGGAGACAGTCGCCCTCCAACAACTACGGAGGGCGGAGGAGCGACGCTCACAACAACTAGCGGAGCGCCGGGTGGCTAAAGCACAGCAAGTTGGCACAGTAGATGGCACAGATGGTGCATCAGCCAGTCATCTCGGTCATCTCAGTCAGTCGACCCGTGGCACCTGGGTCTGCCCCGTGACCTCCTGCCAGCGGGCGTTCGACACTTCACGTGGCCTCAAGGTGCACATGGCCTGGCACAAGCGTCGTGGTGACGTCACCGCCACTTAGTGGCGAATGGCGGTTGTTGTTGTATGAGTGAGTGTGAGTGTGACAGTGAGTGAGTGAGATTGAGTGAGTGAGTCTGTGTATTCTCTCCCCCTACTCTGCGTGGGGTTTCCTCCAGTTTCTGGGTTTCCTCTTCCCCGTAGCTAAACCAACACTCACAGTGGAACTGCTATCGGCCACAACCACCACATCACCAACAGTGGTGGAGACTCTGCGAGCCTTTGCTGGCTAACAGAAGCAATCATGGGGAATGTAAGCACGAACCCAAGTTCGACTCCCGTCCACGACCAACATCACCCGGTCTTGAGTCCTCCCCCCTCCCCCGCCCCCCCTCCTCCCGCCTCCGCCCCTAGGTGGGCTCAGCCTTAAAACAACGAGTCACTGGTGCGGTGTGCAAACATCGAAGCTAAACCAACACTCACTGTGGAACTGCTATCGGCCACAACCACATCCCCTAACAATGCTGAGACAATCGCCTGCAGATCACTCCACTTGGATCACGCAGCAGCGGCAGCAACTGCACCCCACACTGACGCGATGTTGACTCCCTCGCCTGGTATACAGGCGGTCGAGGGGGCAGGGCTGACATGAGGGGCTGTGGTGGGGTGGGGGCTGTGGCCGGGAGGCGGGGTGTGGGGGGCTTTGGTGTGTAGGTGTGGGGGGGGCTGTGGAGTGGAGTGGAGTGAGGTGGGGTCTGGCTGGGATCTGGGGTCGGGGTGTGGCTGGGGTTGATGGTTGAGAGGCTGTGGTGTGAATGTGGGGCTGTGGTGTGGGTGGCTGGGGTGTGTGGATGTGGATGGGTGTGGTGTGGGGATGTGGATGGGTGTGGTGTGGAGTGGGTGGATGTGTGACTGGGGTGGGGGCTGGGGTGTGGTGTGGGGTGGGGGTGGCTGGGGTGTGGGGAGGTGGCGGTGTGGTGTGAGGAAGTGGGGGTGTGGGGTGGGTGTGTGGCTGGAGTGAGGGTGGGGGTGAGGGTGGGGGTGAGGGTGGGGGTGTGGTGTGGGGTGGGTGTGTGACTGGGGTGAGGGTGTGGTGGGGGTTGGTGGGCGTGGTGTGGGGTGGGTGTGTGACTGGGGTGGGTGGGGAACGCCCGGACGGGAGAAGGGGGGAGATTTGTCGTGAAATCGCCGCACACCGCATTAGCGTGCTACAGCAATTTTTGGCCACGGGAAATTGACTCCCCTCTCTTTCTCTCCCCTCTCTCTGTGTAGAGTGCGTGGGGGGGGCAGAGCAAAAAATAACCTCACCCCCAGCGTGGATTGTGCCGAGCTAAGAATAGAGAGGGCGGGGGGTCGTCGCTGTCTCCCGCTTTGCTTAACATTCACTGCGCGTCGCCACCGCGTCTCCACGTGGCGCCTCGCACTGCCACAGCCACCCACGCACCCACGCAGCCAGCCAGTCAACGTGCGTTCTAGCCAGAGACCCGGATATTCACTCACACACAGAAAGAGCCATAGACTCACACAGAGATCCATAGACTCGCACAGAGATCCATAGACTCGCACAGAGAGCCATACTACACATAGAGACTCACACAGAAAGACCCATAGACTCACATAGATAGATCCATAGACTCGCACAGAGATCCATAGACTCACAAAGGGATCCATAGGCTCACTCACACAGAAATACCCATAGGCTCACAAAGAGACCCATCGACCCACATAGAGACCCATATACTCACATTGAGACTCAAAGACTCACATAGAGACCCACAGACTCACTCACACATAAAGACCCATGGCTCACATAGGCACCCATAGACTGTCACAGATAGACCCATAGACTCACACAGAGACCCAAAGACTCACATAGAGACCCATAGACTCACATACCGACCCATAAACTCACGTAGAAACCCATATACTCACTCATGCATAGAGACCAATAGACTCACACAGGGACCCATAGATTCACACACACAGGCCGATAGACTCACACAGACAGGCCGATAGATGCACAGAAGCTCATAGACTTACAAACATACCCATAGACTCAGAGAGAGATGGACCTGTAAGTTCAAACAGAGACCCATAGACTCACTCTTATTAGGAAGAACTGCTTTTTGTGTTTAGTTGGTTGTCCTCCCCCCTGCACCTCCGATTAGCACGGTTGGCTACGTACGGTGCCAAAGAGGTTCTAAATGCCATACTACACTACTATAGACTACACTACTCTACAATACCCTATGCATAACACGATACACTACACTGCGACACTATACACTCATACACTATACACACTACACTACAATATACTACATATACTATACACTACACCGTACACGACACTATACACGAAACCACTACACTATATTGATGACATATTTTTTTAGAACTGATTTTTGTCTTTAGTTTGTTGTCCTTCCCTGCCATGCACCTTCGATTAGCGCGGTTGGCTACGTACGGTGCAAAAACACATTCCTGCGGAGGGAGCTGGTAGGCACGTTGGGTTGCTCGGTCAATGGCCAGGGTCAACGGCAGCGTGGTGTATTCCGCAAATATGGCCGACTGTGAGGGCGGGCACAAGCCGGCGTGAGTAGGTTAAACGTTGAGTTTTATAAGGGCACCACGTGGTGACCAGCCCCTCCCCACCCAGCCCCACCCATCCCACCCCCCACCCAGCCCCACCCTCCCCACCCAGCCCCTCCCCACCCAGCCCTACCCCTTCCATTGTTGGATGCACGACGGACGGCCGGAAACAACAATCCCCTGTGGGCTGGTGGAACCAGGTGGTTCCTACCAGTATAAGTTCAACATACATACAATGCCACACAATGTATGGTGGTGGTGGTGTTGCTATACCGTATATCTCCGATAGGGGACGGTGGAATCCCACACGAATTGCAGGCACTGCGTAACATGTGGGTAATGCAGACTTGATGATGCCATGCAAAATGCGTGTGTTGATTCGGTGTTTGGGACAGCTTAACACACCTCCTGTTTTGTCTCCAGATAAGGGTAAAAGGTATTGTTATGTTCCATACTTTGATACTGGAAAAAAGGTATCCTCGATAGAACTGCTCAACCCGAGCTCGTTGTATTCTGATAGTTGTGGCATTGTCTTTGTACTCTTCGACTTTTGGCGTTCTCTGGGCCATGAAGACGCGGCCATAAAAAAAACTGTATCTGGTGTAGACCAATACATATCAAAGACAATGCGTACAGTATTACTATAAGAGCATGTTCGTTTGCATGTTTTGCCACGAGTACTGTGTGTGGTGAATGTGAAGTACCGTTGATGACTCTTGGACACCGTTGGTGAGGCACACGTATTTATTCCGTACAAGTAGTCACAACTGTGGACATACAATACTAGAGGGGGTATCGGCCCCCTCACCCGGATAGCTGGGGATACTCTGCTAGCTACCCCTGACCTACCTCCTAGTCCTCCACTAACGGGCTAGGGGAGGCTTCCTGGCCCGACACTGGTCAGTCGGGCTACGGTACCCGGAGTCCCAGAGTACTATCTCTGGTTCACGGGACCACGCCGCTGGCTCGGTCCTGCGCGGCCCTGACAAGGGCGGCATCCCAGGGGAGTCCAGGGCTCTAGCTAGACGATCTTCGGTCTTCCCTCCTTAGCTAATACTGAGCCCCGAGCTCTCCGGCTCATCCCCATTTATACCCCCTCGGAGGATCACAACTCCGGGCAACCCCCCAGGCTGCCCGGTGAGGACGTCGTTGCGGGCACCTCCCCGTGCACTCACGGAGCCCCGCCCACTGTGCTTGTTTCCCGTGTGATCCTATGCATACAGCCCTACACATACAGCCCCTCCGTAACAGCCCTACATCACCCCCCCCTGCACAGCTCGCAGCCGTCCCGGCTGCAACAATTCCAATAAAGGTTTATTACCCCTTGAGCCCCGCGTGTGCCTCAATTTTTTCAACCATAACGCGAAGAGAACAACAACAAGAACCAGAAAACCCCGAAGGGAAAATAACCCGACGCACCCCCCCCGAATAAATACGAATTCCGTAAAAGCAACGTATATACAAATCGCAAGGAACCCCCAACACACAACACAACACAATGTGCCAGGAGCACACCACCGACGCAGCGCACAGTAACCATACACGTGAAAATAAGAAAATAAATAAAAAAAATTCTTCTTTTTTTTTTTCACAAGAGTCTGCGCATTCTTGCACGCGTCCTTGCCGCAGGCCCGTCACACGGGGCAACCCCGGATGGCGGACCATCTGGTGGCAGCTGTCCATTTCGAAGTAAGTCTGCGCTTGATGTCGCGAGACCCTCGGCATCCCCCGTAGGGGTTGTTGGGCGGGAGCCCGTCATTCCTGGTGCACCTGGGGGCGGGACAGCCGGCAACACGTCAGGCGAGAGCAGCAGAGACGGATCCTTTGAGTCGGCCGACCCCCATCATGTTTGGCCACGCGTGTGTGAAGTGGGGCCTCGCACCGCAACGAAGGGTTTCAGTCTAGAGGGGTGCACAAACCACCGGCGCTTCCCCCATTTGATGCGAACGCACTGAGGCCGCAAAACCTCGACCACCTCGACGGGGCCCCGCCACGGCCGCACCAGTTTTGAGGAGGTCGCGAGTGGTACCTGGGGACAGTGCAGCCATGCCCTGTCCCCCGGCTTCCACTGTAGCACGTGCGCGTGACCCAGTCTGAGGCGCTCATTCGCTTTCTGACGCCTGTCGGAATTTAGCATGGCAGCATCCCGTGCCTCAGTCAATTTCGCAAGGTTAAATTTAACATGGTCGGCCAATTTAGTTTTTCCCAGCGGCGCGGGGATCTGCAGCTGTGCCCGAACAGGTGGGTCAGGTTCGCGGCCATACATGAGGAAGAAGGGTGAAAATCCCGTCGCAGCATGGGGGGCCAATCTGTATGCTGCCAGGACAACTCTAATTTGCAAGTCCCAATCGGTCTGTGAGTCCGAAACCTGCTGCGACAACATAGACGTGATGGTTCGATGCAGACGCTCGACCATCCCGTCAGTTTGCGGGTGATAGGGAGAGGTACAAATTTTTTTCGTTCCCAGGAGCTCACAGACCTGTTGGAGGAGTTTGCCGGAAAAAAATTTTCCCTGGTCGGTCAGCAGCCGCTCCGGAGCACCTTTGTCCATGACGTAACCTTGGACAAAGGCCTCCACGATGGCTGCTGCCGACTGGTTGGCCAGGGGCCAGGCCATAGGCCAGCGCGTAAAGTATTCCACCCCGGTCAACAAATATCTATTGCCCCTAGGGGTGGCGGGAAATGGGCCCAGAATATCCAGCGCGACAAGTTCGTTCACTCTGGAGACTCTGATAGACTGCAAAGGCGGGTTTGACTCCCGTGCTGGTGGTTTTCGCTGCGCACACCGAGGGCATGATGCCAACAGATCTGCGACATCCCTCGTCATGCCTGGCCAAAAAAAATCAAGCTGGAGCAAGGCGAGGGTCTTTTGGGTACCCAGGTGGAGGAGGCGCTCATGAGCAGCCCACACCACCCTACCCCGTAACCCAGAAGGGACCACCAGTCGGTGTCGATGGGATTTCCCGTCCCAATGCATCAGCAACCCCGCGTGCATTTCCCATGCGTCGGCATCACCCGTCCCCCGCCCCGCCTCCCCGGCGCGACGACGCGACGCGAGGAGGGAGGTATCCTCCATCTGGAGGCGCCCCCATTCATTAACGGGCAAACCCAGCAGGGAATCTTTTCCCTGTTGTGCGATAGAATTTGGAAGCAATGTTTCGTCGTCGGCGGCGGCCGCCAGGACCGGAACCGGCATGTCCCCTGCTGGCTTGCAACGTCCCGACCTCAGGAGGCATGCACATTCGGAGGTGGTTGGCATGCGCGACAGAGCGTCCGCGTTGGTGTGGCGAACGCCCTTACGGTAGGTGGTTTCGAAATCAAAATCCTGGAGGATCTCCAACCATCGGGACAATTGTCCCGATGGCTGTTGAACTCGCAGGGCGTACTGCAGTGCCGCATGATCTGTGCGGACGGTGAAATGCCGACCGTACAGATATGGGCGATACTGTTGGATGAAATAGGCAATTGCCAACAGTTCCCTAAGGGTGACACAATATCTTTGCTCCGCTGGAGACAACACCCGACTGCCGTACGCAACCACCCGTTCCACGCCGTCAACCACCTGGGAAAGCACGCCCCCAATACCCGTGTTGCTCGCATCGGTGTCGAGCAAAAATGGTTCCGAAAAATCGGGGTAAATCAAGGGAGGAGCTTTTACCAGGGCGTCCCGAAGGGAGCAGAAAGCAGCCTCCTCCTCCTGACCCCAGTGGAACCGAACCCCTTTTGATGTTAAAGCGTGTAGGGGTTTGGCAATCGTCGCAAAATCAGCGACGAACCGTCGGTAATACGACGCGAAGCCAATGAAACTCCTGACCTCTCCCACCGAGGTGGGAGTCGGCCAGGAGCTGACACACTGCGTTTTGGCGGGATCAGTAGCAATACCTGAGCGCCCCACGATGTGCCCCAAATAACGCACCGAATCGCGTAACAAATGACATTTTTGGGGTTTGAATTTCAAATTAGCAGCCCGCATCTTTAGGAAAACCGCCCGCAACCTCTGGAGATGTTCGTCAAAAGTTTTACTAAAGACGATAACGTCATCCAAATAAATCAGGCACGACTCCCATTGCAATCCAGCCAAAACCAATTCCATCAAACGCTGGAAAGTTGCCGGCGCTGAGTGTAAGCCCATCGGCAACCGGTTGAATTGGAAAAGGCCGTACGGTGTACCGAAAGCAGTTTTAGGCTTTGAATCATCGTCCAGAGGAAGCTGCCAGAATCCCGAAAGTAAATCCAGTGTGGAGAAGAATCGCGCTCCCGCCAAGGCGTCCAGCGATTCGTCCATCCGTGGGAGCGGGTATGCGTCGGCAACCGAAATTGTGTTAAGGCGCCGAAAATCAACGCAAAACCGCAACGAGCCGTCCTGCTTTTTAACCAGGACGATCGGCGCTCCCCAAGGGCTGGTGGAAGGAGAAATGATGTCGGTGGCTAACATGTCATCAATAGCCGATTTGACATGGTCCTTTTCGGCGGGACTTAACCGAAACGGATTCTGGCGTATTGGCGCGCTGTCACCCGTGTCAATATGGTGACGCAGCAGATGAGTGCAACCCAAATCGTATTTGTCCCGACTGAAAACGTCGGAAAATTCCCGCAGTAGCGTTCTAAGCTGTTGGCGCTCTGAATTTGACAGGTCCGTCGATCCCGCACAAAGCGCATCGAGCCACCTTCCATCGCTGTCCGAATGTGGGTGCGGCCGGGGAGCAGTGCCGACGTGATTCGCAACAGGCTCCTCGCAGGGCACCGGCGTCGCGTGAGCAAGCACCGTCCCTTGAGGAACTACCACTGTCTGCGACCCCACATTGAGGACCGCGATGAAAGGGTCCCCGTCCCCTCTGACGACGGTCTGGGCCGGAATCAAATGAGGTCCACTAACCCCGGCCCTAGATGGTCCCAGCAGAATTCCCTGGTCCGCAATGCCCTCAGCGAAGGGCCGACGAAGTTTTAGAGGCACCAACATTTGAGCTCCCGGCGGCACACGAACTGTTTTAACGACGAACGCTGGTACTGTTACGAACGCCGTCCGAGCCGCAGTAGGGGAAGGCAGGAACGCCATGCGTCGTCCCGACGGGAGCTCAATGCATCCCTGGTCTATTAAAATACGAATCGGCATTTTGCCCAAGAAGTCCGTCCCCAGCAGGCACGGAACCGCCAGCGAGGAGGAAACAAAAATCGGGCCCGACAATTTGATATCCCCGATACAAATCTGCGCTCGAATCTGTCCAATGATGCCAAGAGATCCCCCGTTAGCAGCATAGAATGGGACGTTAACCGGCAGTAAAGGACGGCTCTGGACAGGTAGAATATTGTAAATGAGTTCGGAAATGATGGTCGCCGATGCCCCTGTATCGACCAGGATGCGTACCTCAACCCCGTCAATGTGTCCCACCACAGCCGACGACCCCGACGACGCGGCCACAACGCGATGGGCCAACACGGACCACTGCCTGGGTTCGATTTGAGTCCCCATAGTGGTGCGTGTTGGCCCGTCGCAGCGCAATGTCGGCCCCCCGTTCGTTGCGGTGTGCGAGTGTGTGACGAGTGTGTGCTTGGGCCAAACATGAGGGGTGCCGTGACTCGCCGGATTATGTTGATGGAGCTTGGGAGGAGGAGGGCCGGCGTCCTGTCGAGGCGTCGTCCCGCGCTGCCGAGGAGAGCGGCACCCCGAGGCGACATGGCCCCGGACGCCGCAGTTGAAGCAACGCGGGAGCGCCGGCGGCGATGACGGACGGTCGAAGCGGCTCGACCCATCCCGGCCCGACCGTGCTCCCGTCCCCTGCTGCCGTCGACGGTCGACGGCGCAAACCTCCTCCGCCGGGAGGGTGGCTGCAGCCACCGCACGCCCGGCCGCTGCCCTGCTGGCTTTCCGACGCTGTGACAGCAGGTTGGCGTGGAGGAGCCGCGCAGCCTGGAGGGAACTCATCTCTGTGTCCTCCTGTGCAACGACGGCGATGTCCAGGTCGTCTGCCAGCAGGAGAATTTTTTCTGTGACCATGGCGTCCACGCCGTCGTCGTCCATTCGAGGGAAGGCCGTCTTCGCCAGTGGCAGGAGACTCGTCCTGTACGCCAGGGGCGACTCCTTTGCACCCCGCTGGCGATCGTAAAACTGCTGCCTGCATTCCGCTGAAGGTCCGTAGACCCCGGCCAGCAACTACAGCGCCATCTGTAGCGTGGAGCGCTTCTCCCTCGGCGCCGATGTAAGGGCGGCGAGTGCGTCGCTGTCGAGGAGCGCCGGCAGCGCGCAGAGAGCCTCAGCATCCGACCACCGTGCCATTTCTTGGTGGGCGAGGAAGCGTCGCTGGAAGCCGCCCCAGTCGCCCTCCGCGCCAACAAACTCTTTGAGCGGAGGCAGCCGTTGGTGCAGCGCAGCGGTCGCCATGGAAGCTCGCAGGCTGCTGTCCCCGCAACTCGGCTGCGCTTCGGCGCGAACGGCAGATGGTATCGCCTGTTGCAGCCGTGATGACGCTCCCTCCGCTGGCGGTGACGCGGCAGCCCCAGCGAGAGCGATGTTGGACCCGAGGTTCAGGCCGGCCACGCCCTCAGCAGCTGCTGCGGCGATGGCGGGAGATTCAAAGTTTGAATCCGTTGAGATGGCGGGAAGGCGCATCGGACGTCGGTTCTCCTCGCCCCGTGGTGGTCCACCAGCCCCCAGCCGCGTGATGTGTTCGATTGTGGCGGCAGCGGCGTAAAGCAGCTCCGTCAGCCTCGCGTGAGCCAGCCTCAGCCCTTCTGATGGCGGCTCCTCTTCATCCTGATGCCCCGGTAAGAATGCGTCCGGCCCCGGTAAGAATGCGTCCGGCCCCGGCTGCACGATGTCTTGTTGAGCCGTCTCGGGCTCGACAATTTCAGTGGTGTCCTCCACCTGCGGTACTCCGGCTCGAGCTGTCCGGCGCGTGTCCATGTTCGTAGTTGTTCTGACACCAGATGAAGTACCGTTGATGACTCTTGGACACCGTTGGTGAGGCACACGTATTTATTCCGTACAAGTAGTCACAACTGTGGACATACAATACTAGAGGGGGTATCGGCCCCCTCACCCGGATAGCTGGGGATACTCTGCTAGCTACCCCTGACCTACCTCCTAGTCCTCCACTAACGGGCTAGGGGAGGCTTCCTGGCCCGACACTGGTCAGTCGGGCTACGGTACCCGGAGTCCCAGAGTACTATCTCTGGTTCACGGGACCACGCCGCTGGCTCGGTCCTGCGCGGCCCTGACAAGGGCGGCGTCCCAGGGGAGTCCAGGGCTCTAGCTAGACGATCTTCGGTCTTCCCTCCTTAGCTAATACTGAGCCCCGAGCTCTCCGGCTCATCCCCATTTATACCCCCTCGGAGGATCACAACTCCGGGCAACCCCCCAGGCTGCCCGGTGCGGACGTCGTTGCGGGCACCTCCCCGTGCACTCACGGAGCCCCGCCCACTGTGCTTGTTTCCCGTGTGATCCTATGCATACAGCCCTACACATACAGCCCCTCCGTAACAGCCCTACAAATGCAGTAACTTGACGAGGCCTTGCTAACGTTATCTATTTGTTGTTGAAACATCTTAACACAACTCCTGTTTTTTTCCAGAAAGGGTAAAATCCAGTTTTTTTTTATATATCTGAATACAGGTACTGCTGTTGCTGCAGTATATAGTAGTGTTGTTTATAATAGTGTATTGTGTAGCAGTGTATAGTGTAGTATGTATGTTGAACATCTTTTGTACCGTATATAGCCAACCGTGCTAATCAGATGATGCTGGGGAAGGGCAACAAACTAAACACAACAACAAGCAGTTCTAAAGAAAGTCGTTTTCAATCTGGGAGATTTAAACGTGCATAGCTCCCAGTAGTTCCTAATGTATTGAAAGCCATGGGTCTCAGTTTCTCCGATTGCGTCGTGATTTAAGCGAGGAATCTACTGAACTGGATAGCTCATCAAATTCTTCCAGTGTAAATAAATATTCTGATTACGAATCCCTTGCCAAATCTCACCGAATGGGGAGGCGCTCCTCCGAATATTACGGAGCTCCCTCTGACAACCCATCGTCTTCTTCAGGTGGTCTCTCGGTCCACTGTAGGCTCGTAAAGAGACCCACAGACTCACGCAGAGAACTACAGATTCACACAAAAACCCATAGAATAACACAGAGACCCACAGACTCACACAGAGACCCATAGACTCACATAGAGGCCTATAGACTCACATAGAGACCCACAGACTCACACAGAGAACTACAGATTCACACAAAAACCCATAGAATAACACAGAGACCCACAGACTCACACAGAGACCCATAGACTCACATAGAGGCCCATAGACTCACACAGAGACCCACAGACTCACACAGAGAACTACAGATTCACACAAAAACCCATAGACTAACACAGAGACCTACAGACTCACACAGAGACCCATAGACTCACATAGAGGCCCATAGACTCACACAGAGACCCACAGACTTACACAGAGAACTACAGATTCACACAAAAACCCATAGACTAACACAGAGACCCACAGACTCACACAGAGACCCAGAGACTCACATAGAGGCCCATAGACTCACACAGAGACCCACAGACTCACACAGAGAACTACAGATTCACACAAAAACCCATAGACTAACACAGAGACCCACAGACTCATACAGAGACCCATAGACTCACACAGAGACCCATAGACTCACATAGAGGCCCAAAGACTCACACAGAGACCCACCGACTCACACAGAGACCTACAGATTCACACAAAAACCCATAGACTAACACAGAGACCCACAGACTCACACAGAGACCCATAGACTCACATAGAG
The DNA here is from genome assembly GCF_965212315.1 of Lampetra planeri. NCBI lineage: Eukaryota > Metazoa > Chordata > Hyperoartia > Petromyzontiformes > Petromyzontidae > Lampetra > Lampetra planeri. The sequence continues at coordinate 4,125,688 of NC_136170.1, forward strand.
GCCCATAGACTCACACAGAGACCCACAGACTTACACAGAGAACTACAGATTCACACAAAACCCATAGAATAACACAGAGACCCACAGACTCACACAGAGACCCATAGACTCACATAGAGGCCCATAGACTCACACAGAGACCCACAGACTTACACAGAGAACTACAGATTCACACAAAAACCCATAGACTAACACAGAGACCCACAGACTCACACAGAGACCCATAGACTCACATAGAGGACCATAGACTCACACACAGACCCACAGACTCACACAGAAAACTACAGATTCACACAAAAACCAATAGACTAACACAGAGACCCACAGACTCACACAGAGACCCATAGACTCACACAGAGACCCATAGACTCACATAGAGGCCCATAGACTCACACAGAGACCCACAGACTTACACAGAGAACTACAAATTCACACAAAAACCCATAGAATAACACAGAGACCCACAGACTCACACAGAGACCCATAGACTCACATAGAGGCCCATAGACTCACACAGAGACCCACAGACTCACGCAGAGAACTACAGATTCACACAAAACCCCATAGAATAACACAGAGACCCACAGACTCACACAGAGACCCATAGACTCACACAGAGACCCACAGACTCACGCAGAGAACTACAGATTCACACAAAACCCATAGACTAACACAAAGACCCACAGACTCACACAGAGACCCATAGACTCACATAGAGGCCCATAGACTCACACAGAGACCCACAGACTCACGCAGAGAACTACAGATTCACACAAAAACCCATAGACTAACACAGCGACCCACAGACTCACACATAGACCCATAGACTCACATACAGGCCCATAGACGCACACAGAGACCCACAGACTCACACAGAGAGATCAAAGGGATCGCATAATACACATGCATAATATACGTTGACTCAGTAATCCCCCCCCTATCCCCCACACAGAGACCTACAGATTCACACAAAAACCCATAGACTAACACAGAGACCCACAAACTCACACAGAGACCCATAGACTCACATAGAGGCCCATAGACTCACACAGAGACCCACAGACTTACACAGAGAACTACAGATTCACACAAAAACCCATAGAATAACACAGAGACCCACAGACTCACACAGAGACCCATAGACTCACATAGAGGCCCATAGACTCACACAGAGACCCACAGACTTACACAGAGAACTACAGATTCACACAAAAACCCATAGACTAACACAGAGACCCACAGACTCACACAGAGACCCATAGACTCACATAGAGGCCCATAGACTCACACACAGACCCACAGACTCACACAGAGAACTACAGATTCACACAAAAACCCATAGACTAACACAGAGACGCACAGACTCACACAGAGACCCATAGACTCACACAGAGACCCATAGACTCACATAGAGGCCCATAGACTCACACAGAGACCCACAGACTCACACAGAAAACTACAGATTCACACAAAAACCCATAGACTAACACAGAGACCTACAGACTCACACAGAGACCCATAGACTCACATAGAGGCCCATAGACTCACACAGAGACCCACAGACTTACACAGAGAACTACAGATTCACACAAAAACCCATAGACTAACACAGAGACCCACAGACTCACACAGAGACCCATAGACTCACATAGAGGCCCATAGACTCACACAGAGACCCACAGACTCACACAGAGAACTACAGATTCACACAAAAACCCATAAACTAACACAGAGACCCACAGACTCACACAGAGACCCATAGACTCACACAGAGACCCACCGACTCACACAGAGACCTACAGATTCACACAAAAACCCATAGACTAACACAGAGACCCACAAACTCACACAGAGACCCATAGACTCACATAGAGGCCCATAGACTCACACAGAGACCCACAGACTTACACAGAGAACTACAGATTCACACAAAACCCATAGAATAACACAGAGACCCACAGACTCACACAGAGACCCATAGACTCACATAGAGGCCCATAGACTCACACAGAGACCCACAGACTTACACAGAGAACTACAGATTCACACAAAAACCCATAGACTAACACAGAGACCCACAGACTCACACAGAGACCCATAGACTCACATAGAGGCCCATAGACTCACACACAGACCCACAGACTCACACAGAGAACTACAGATTCACACAAAAACCCATAGACTAACACAGAGACCCACAGACTCACACAGAGACCCATAGACTCACACAGAGACCTATAGACTCACATAGAGGCCCATAGACTCACACAGAGACCCACAGACTTACACAGAGAACTACAAATTCACACAAAAACCCATAGAATAACACAGACCCACAGACTCACACAGAGACCCATAGACTCACATAGAGGCCCATAGACTCACACAGAGACCCACAGACTCACGCAGAGAACTACAGATTCACACAAAAACCCATAGAATAACACAGAGACCCACAGACTCACACAGAGACCCATAGACTCACATAGAGGCCCATAGACCCACACAGAGACCCACCGACTCACACAGAGACCTACAGATTCACACAAAAACCCATAGACTAACACAGAGACCCACAGACTCACACAGAGACCCATAGACTCACATAGAGGCCCATAGACTCACACAGAGACCCACAGACTTACACAGAGAACTACAGATTCACACAAAAACCCATAGACTAACACAGAGACCCACAGACTCACACAGAGACCCATAGACTCACATAGAGGCCCATAGACTCACACACAGACCCACAGACTCACACAGAGAACTACAGATTCACACAAAAACCCATAGACTAACACAGAGACCCACAGACTCACACAGAGACCCATAGACTCACACAGAGACCCATAGACTCACATAGAGGCCCATAGACTCACACAGAGACCCACAGACTCACACAGAGAACTACAGATTCACACAAAAACCCATAGACTAACACAGAGACCTACAGACTCACACAGAGACCCATAGACTCACATAGAGGCCCATAGACTCACACAGAGACCCACAGACTTACACAGAGAACTACAGATTCACACAAAAACCCATAGACTAACACAGAGACCCACAGACTCACACAGAGACCCATAGACTCACATAGAGGCCCATAGACTCACACAGAGACCCACAGACTCACACAGAGAACTACAGATTCACACAAAAACCCATAAACTAACACAGAGACCCACAGACTCACACAGAGACCCATAGACTCACACAGAGACCCACCGACTCACACAGAGACCTACAGATTCACACAAAAACCCATAGACTAACACAGAGACCCACAAACTCACACAGAGACCCATAGACTCACATAGAGGCCCATAGACTCACACAGAGACCCACAGACTTACACAGAGAACTACAGATTCACACAAAACCCATAGAATAACACAGAGACCCACAGACTCACACAGAGACCCATAGACTCACATAGAGGCCCATAGACTCACACAGAGACCCACAGACTTACACAGAGAACTACAGATTCACACAAAAACCCATAGACTAACACAGAGACCCACAGACTCACACAGAGACCCATAGACTCACATAGAGGCCCATAGACTCACACACAGACCCACAGACTCACACAGAGAACTACAGATTCACACAAAAACCCATAGACTAACACAGAGACCCACAGACTCACACAGAGACCCATAGACTCACACAGAGACCTATAGACTCACATAGAGGCCCATAGACTCACACAGAGACCCACAGACTTACACAGAGAACTACAAATTCACACAAAAACCCATAGAATAACACAGACCCACAGACTCACACAGAGACCCATAGACTCACATAGAGGCCCATAGACTCACACAGAGACCCACAGACTCACGCAGAGAACTACAGATTCACACAAAAACCCATAGAATAACACAGAGACCCACAGACTCACACAGAGACCCATAGACTCACATAGAGGCCCATAGACCCACACAGAGACCCACCGACTCACACAGAGACCTACAGATTCACACAAAAACCCATAGACTAACACAGAGACCCACAGACTCACACAGAGACCCATAGACTCACATAGAGGCCCATAGACTCACACAGAGACCCACAGACTTACACAGAGAACTACAGATTCACACAAAAACCCATAGACTAACACAGAGACCCACAGACTCACACAGAGACCCATAGACTCACATAGAGGCCCATAGACTCACACACAGACCCACAGACTCACACAGAGAACTACAGATTCACACAAAAACCCATAGACTAACACAGAGACCCACAGACTCACACAGAGACCCATAGACTCACACAGAGACCCATAGACTCACATAGAGGCCCATAGACTCACACAGAGACCCACAGACTTACACAGAGAACTACAAATTCACACAAAAACCCATAGAATAACACAGAGACCCACAGACTCACACAGAGACCCATAGACTCACATAGAGGCCCATAGACTCACACAGAGACCCACAGACTCACGCAGAAAACTACAGATTCACACAAAAACCCATAGAATAACACAGAGACCCACAGACTCACACAGAGACCCATAGACTCACATAGAGGCCTATAGACTCACATAGAGACCCACAGACTCACACAGAGAACTACAGATTCACACAAAAACCCATAGACTAACACAGAGACCCACAGACTCACACAGAGACCCATAGACTCACATAGATGCCCATAGACTCACACAGAGACCCACAGACTTACACAGAGAACTACAGATTCACACAAAACCCATAGACTAACACAAAGACCCACAGACTCACACAGAGACCCATAGCCTCACATAGAGGCCCATAGACTCACACAGAGACCCACAGACTCACGCAGAGAACTACAGATTCACATAAAAACCCATAGACTAACACAGAGACCCACAGACTCACACATAGACCCATAGACTCACATAGAGGCCCATAGACGCACACAGAGACCCACAGACTCACACAGATAGATCAAAGGGATCGCATACTACACATGCATAATATACGTTGACTCAGTAATCCCCCCCTACCCCCCACACAGAGACCTACAGATTCACACAAAAACCCATAGACTAACACAGAGACCCACAGACTCACACAGAGACCCATAGACTCACATAGAGGCCCATAGACTCACACAGAGACCCACAGACTTACACAGAGAACTACAGATTCACACAAAAACCCATAGAATAACACAGAGACCCACAGACTCACACAGAGACCCATAGACTCACATAGAGGCCCATAGACTCACACAGACCCACAGACTTACACAGAGAACTACAGATTCACACAAAAACCCATAGACTAACACAGAGACCCACAGACTCACACAGAGACCCATAGACTCACATAGAGGCCCATAGACTCACACACAGACCCACAGACTCACACAGAGAACTACAGATTCACACAAAAACCCATAGACTAACACAGAGACCCACAGACTCACACAGAGACCCATAGACTCACACAGAGACCCATAGACTCACATAGAGGCCCATAGACTCACACAGAGACCCACAGACTCACACAGAGAACTACAGATTCACATAAAAACCCATAGACTAACACAGAGACCTACAGACTCACACAGAGACCCATAGACTCACATAGAGGCCCATAGACGCACACAGAGACCCACAGAATTACACAGAGAACTACAGATTCACACAAAAACCCATAGACTAACACAGAGACCCACAGACTCACACAGAGACCCATAGACTCACATAGAGGCCCATAGACTCACACAGAGACCCACAGACTCACACAGAGAACTACAGATTCACACAAAAACCCATAGACTAACACAGAGACCCACAGACTCACACAGAGACCCATAGACTCACACAGAGACCCATAGACTCACATAGAGGCCCATAGACTCACACAGAGACCCACCGACTCACACAGAGACCTACAGATTCACACAAAAACCCATAGACTAACACAGAGACCCACAGACTCACACAGAGACCCATAGACTCACATATAGGCCCATAGACTCACACAGAGACCCACAGACTTACACAGAGAACTACAGATTCACACAAAACCCATAGAATAACACAGAGACCCACAGACTCACACAGAGACCCATAGACTCACATAGAGGCCCATAGACTCACACAGAGACCCACAGACTTACACAGAGAACTACAGATTCACACAAAAAGCCATAGACTAACACAGAGACCCACAGACTCACACAGAGACCCATAGACTCACATAGAGGCCCATAGACTCACACACAGACCCACAGACTCACACAGAGAACTACAGATTCACACAAAAACCCATAGACTAACACAGAGACCCACAGACTCACACAGAGACCCATAGACTCACACAGAGACCCATAGACTCAAATAGAGGCCCATAGACTCACACAGAGACCCACAGACTTACACAGAGAACTACAAATTCACACAAAAACCCATAGAATAACACAGAGACCCACAGACTCACACAGAGACCCATAGACTCACATAGAGGCCCATAGACTCACACAGAGACCCACAGACTCACGCAGAGAACTACAGATTCACACAAAAACCCATAGAATAACACAGAGACCCACAGACTCACACAGAGACCCATAGACTCACATAGAGGCCTATACACTCACATAGAGACCCACAGACTCACACAGAGAACTACAGATTCACACAAAAACCCATAGACTAACACAGAGACCCACAGACTCACACAGAGACCCATAGACTCACATAGATGCCCATAGACTCACACAGAGACCCACAGACTTACACAGAGAACTACAGATGCACACAAAACCCATAGACTAACACAAAGACCCACAGACTCACACAGAGACCCATAGACTCACATAGAGGCCCATAGACTCACACAGAGACCCACAGACTCACGCAGAGAACTACAGATTCACATAAAAACCCATAGAGTAACACAGAGACCCACAGACTCACACATAGACCCATAGACTCACATAGAGGCCCATAGACGCACACAGAGACCCACAGACTCACACAGATAGATCAAAGGGATCGCATAATACACATGCATAATATACGTTGACTCAGTAATCCCCCCCCCTACCCCCCACACAGAGACGTACAGATTCACACAAAAACCCATAGACTAACACAGAGACCCACAGACTCACACAGAGACCCATATACTCACATAGAGGCCCATAGACTCACACAGAGACCCACAGACTTTCACAGAGAACTACAGATTCACACAAAACCCATAGAATAACACAGAGACCCACAGACTCACACAGAGACCCATAGACTCACATAGAGGCCCATAGACTCACACAGAGACCCACAGACTTACACAGAGAACTACAGATTCACACAAAAACCCATAGACTAACACAGAGACCCACAGACTCACACAGAGACCCATAGACTCACATAGAGGCCCATAGACTCACACACAGACCCACAGACTCACACAGAGAACTACAGATTCACACAAAAACCCATAGACTAACACAGAGACCCACAGACTCACACAAAGACCCACAGACGCACACAGAGACCCATAGACTCACATAGAGGCCCATAGACTCACACAGAGATTCACAGACTCACGCAGAGAACTGCAGATTCACACAAAAACCCATAGACTAACACAGAGACCCACAGACTCACACATAGACCCATAGACTCACATAGAGGCCCATAGACGCACACAGAGACCCACAGACTCACACAGAGAGATCAAAGGGATCGCATAATACACATGCATAATATACGTTGACTCAGTAATCCCCCCCTACCCCCCACTTTGCGCAAGAGCGCAGAAGCGTGGTCACCACATATATGCATCTATATAAGGAACGAAACAGTTAGACTTCTCCACAAATCTGGCTGTCACCTGATGAAGCTAGTTGTAATTACTGGCGAAACGTCGGTACTCAGATTGTAAATGTTGTGGCTTGGCTCTCCAACACACCGGTGGGCTGTACTAGTGATGACTTGGCATGTTCTGTTTACGTAACAACCCTTACTAATTGGCTGTGTCAGGTGGTGGCGGGTTTTAACGACACATTTATATATTTACGCCATCTAACCCAAAAAAACTATCATGGATGATCTTGGTCACGAAAGCCAACGTGTTCAACTCACACGGAGACCTACATATTCACACAGAGACCCATAGATTCACAAAAAGAGATAGACACACAGAGACCTGTAGACTCACACAGAGACCCATATACTTACAGATAGACAAATAAACTTACACAGAGACCCAAAGACTCACACAAAGATCAACAGATTCACACAGAGACCCATAGACTCACACAAAGACCCATAGACTCACACAGAGACCCACAGTCTCACACAGAGACACATAGACTCATACATAGACCCATATAGTTACGCAGACTCATAGAGAACCATAGCCACTGGGTTCGATTACCGACTCGGGCGCCTCTCTATGTGGAATTTGTATGTTCTGCATGTATGTACGGTATGTTGAACTTCTTTCGCACCGTATGCTGTTCTGCAGAGAGTGAGCGGTGGTACAGCGGTTAGCGCTAAGCTGTACTACAAACCCGACGACCCGGAATTCGATTGCCGCTCACGGCCAACACCAGCAATGATTATCTGACATGGTCCTGGGCATACTCCCCTAGGTCGACTCAGCCTCAAATGATTACAGGTGTAGTGGGTCCCACGGAGGCAGAAACGTATTAGTTGGAAACAACACGTTTATTATACACCCCAACAGGGTAACTACATAAAGTACATAAACACTTGGGATAACTAACTATGTGGTAACTACCACGGAGCTAGACCTCAACAAGGTCACTATATAAACGGGTTAGGTCAGTAAAGTACTACCTGACTGACAATGTCGAATGTGACGACTGAAGCCCGAAGAGTGAAGACCGTAGAGCGTAGCACGGCGGGTTGATCCCAGAAGACAGCCTAGAACGCTGCTGGGACTGCCCCTTTATCCTCCTGAGCGTAGCCTCGCTCCGACCTCGGCCACGCCCCCTTCGGGATCTTCCCAGAAGGTTATTGAATCTTACATATCCATTCAGTGCCCTTCTGGTCCCCGTACTTATCTTCTGCTGATCACGTGCCCTCTTGGGTTCACCTAGATTGTCCCGTATGCTATACGTACTCTGGTGACAGAGAGAGGCTCTATGATGCACAGTTACACTCTTCTCTCAGTGGCTAGCGCTAACGCCATAGTGACTCAATATACGTCACTGCATCACCCCCCCTTAAGAAAACACAGCCGTTCTGGCTGATTACTATCCCTAAATAAACAGAAACCAGCCTCCAAAATTTTAAATAGAACAACAACAATAATAAGAACCGTCGAACGAACAATAAATATGAAATATACAATATGTACAATTACCTAGAAAGGGAGAAAAGTAGAAGATAAAAAAATGTGAAGAATGTACAAGGACTGACCCAACCTCCAGACAAAAGCACAACCCTATCCCCATATGCGTGTCACCACCCGCGAGCACAAGAAGAGCCAGGATCTGCCAATGACCCATCTGGCTCGCGTGTGTGACCACCAACAGACGGCGTAGGGACAATTTGCACGCTGGGAGAGAGTCATTTAAAGCGAACGGTCTATGAACGGGTCCTTGTCGCCGGACCCCCAGTCGGGGTGGGTATGGGTTCCCTGGAGGTCCCGGGGACAACTTGAAGACGGCCTAACAGGCGCAGCCCCTCCCGGGAAGTAGACGGAGGTCCAGCAAGAGGAGAAGGAGTGGGTGACAGCTGCTCCATTCTCCTCAATCCACCTCTGGTCGGTGCGACCTGCGGCTCCAAGGGCGCTATGTGCTGGGATCCTGTGGATGCAGAATCAAAAATCCCCTGAGGCACAACCTCCGTGGACGCGTGCCCCAGTGCGCTGGACACACCAGACACATGGCCCCCGGGTAGTGGAGATGAAGGGATTTCGTCCGACGGAACAAATGGTTTCAGTCACGATGGATAGACGAACCAACACCGGCGACCAGACTGCATCCGCAGACACTGTGGACTCTTAACCTCTACAACTTCGACTGGGCCATGCCATGGTTTATACAATTTGGGGGACGTACCCACTGGGACTTGGGGGTAGTGAAGCCAAGCTTTATTCCCCGGTGTCCATTTAGTCACAGATTTTCGGAGCCCCACAAGCCGTTCGTTAGCGGCCTGCCACAAGGCGGAATTTCCACAGGAAGCTTCCCATGCTTCAGACAACCGCGTCAGGGTAAGGCGCGTGGGGCTAGGCATATTTTTGTTGGTTGGCACCAAGTTTAATTGAATCTCAATTTGGGCGTCCTGCTCCCTCCCAAACATAAGAAAAAACGAGAAAAACCCCGGTAAAAGCTTGAGGGGCCGATCTACAGACAGCGAGAATACCCGGAATGTGCAAGTCCCAGTCGGACTGAGCTTCATTGACCTGCTGACACAACATAGAAATCAGGGTTCTGTGTAGTCGTTCCACCATACCATCAGTCTGAGGGTGGTAGGGTGAAGTACAAACCTTTTTGGTGCCCAACAGATCGCATAATTCCCTTAAAAATGTTGCCTTGGTCAGTAAGGAGGCATTCCGGGGCCCCTTTATCTAAGACATAACCGTGGAGGAACGCATCCGTGACCATCGCAGCTGACAGGTCCGGCAGAGGCCAGGCTACCGACCAATGTGAGAGGTACTCCACCCCCACCAATAAATATTTGTTACCCCGTGAGGTGGTGGGGAACAGTCCAAGGACATCGAGTGTGACGAGTTCGTTAACTCGGGGCACAGAAATTGATTTCAAGGGTGGCCGATCAGTTTTTGGCGGGGGTTTTTGGCGGGCACATTCCGTGCATCCTTTCAAAACAATATAAATGTCACCTTCTATCTCGGGCCAGAAGAAATCAGAGTTCCCGGCACGACGCCTCAGTTTAATTAAGGTGGCATCCTCCGCTTGGAGTCGCCCCCATTCTGAATGGGTGAGGCCGATCATGTTGTCACATATCTCAGCAGTCCCTGTGTGTAGGACGTCCACTGAAGCTACAACAGTAGGACATGGTCCCGCTTCAATGGGCTTGCACCGCCCAGTGACAGTGCATCCACAATGACATGGTGAACACCCTTCCTGTACGATATTTTGAAGGAGTAGACCTAAAGGAGAGCTGTCCAGATGGCTGCTCGGCCTGCAACGCATACTGGAGAGCTGCATGATCCGTGCGCACCTCAAAAGGTCTGCCATAGAGGTACGGACGGTATTGTTGGGTGAAATGAACAATAGCCAAAAGCTCGCAGTGCGTCACACAGTAGTGCTGCTCAGCCGCGGACAGCACTCTGCTTCCATACGCTACCACACTCTCCACTTCGTCCATCTGTGACAAAACTGCGCCAATACCGGTGTTACTGGCGTCCGTGTCAAGGACGAAGGGCAAGGAAAAATCAGGATATCGAAGGGGAGGTGCATTGAACAGGCCATCCTGCAGCGTGACAAATGCAGCCTCCTCTTCTTCCCATCGACATTTCTGACCCTTGGCAGATAGGACGTGGAGAGGTTTCGTGATTGTGGCGAAACCAGGTACAAAACGTCGATAATAAGAGGTGAACCCGACAAAGCTATGCACCTCATCCACCGACTTGGGGGTTGGCCATGTGCGCACGCCTGCAGTCTTTTCCGGGTCCGTCTCTTTGCCCGATTCGCTGAAAATGTTCCCCAAATACCGAACGGACCTTTGCAGCAGATTACATTTTAGCAGTTTAAATTTGAGGTTCGCAGCCCGTTTTTTGAAAAAAACCAGCATTCAAGATATTCTTCAAATGTACGTCCGAAGATAATGCCGTCGTCAAGGTAAATCAAACAAGCGTCCCATTGGAGACCTGCCAACACCAGCTCCATAAGCCTCTGGAATGTGGCTGGAGCCGAAAGGAGCCCAATCGGGAGCCGGTTAAATTCAAACAACCCTTGTAGTGTGCTTCCGCACACTACAAGGGTTTGAACTGTCGTCCAAAGGCAATTGCCAGAACCCAGACAACAAATCAAGGGTGGAAAAGAACCGCGCTCCCGACAAAGTGTCCAAGGAGTCATCCATCCATGGACACCTTATTAAGTTTGCGTAAAATCAACGCAAAACCTCAGACTCGCATCATGCTTTTTGACAAGAACAATGGGAGCCCCCCACAGACTGTTAGAAGGGGAAATGATGTCAGTGGCCAACATCTCATCGACCGCCTGACACACGTGGTCCTTCTCATTGGGGCTGAGTGTATAGGGGTTTTGGTGAATGGGTGCGGCACTCCCAATATCAATGTGGTGATGCAACAGAGACGTGCAGCCAATATAAAACTTTCCTTTACTAAAAACATCAGTGAATTCTCCTAAAAGAGCACGCAACTCGGCCCTCTGTGCATCAGCCAACTCGGGGCTCTCGGAGCAGAGTGCATACAACCATGAGTCATGAAACCTCTTTCCCTGCCCCACAGCCACCGCAATTCCCGCATCCCCAGCATCATTTACCTCACAACACGCAGTCAATGCATTAGCCAGAACAGTGCCAGCTTGTTTAACAGACATATGCAAACCAGCGTTCAAAACCTGAATAAAAGGTTGCTGGTCGTTCGACACCATGGTCTGTATTCCCACTAATGTAAGGCCCCGAACCGCCTTGTTGTAGGGAGCCAAGAGGATCCCTCCCGCGCGGTCACTCCTCGGTCGAGCTGCTTCCGCAGTCTCAAAGGCACGACCATCTGCGCACCGGGGGGGGGGGGGGGCGGGATTTTTACGGTTTCCATAGCCAGTGCTTGGACTGTGACATTAGCCATGCACATACGAGTCGGGGAGAACAAAAACACCATTCGGTGGCCCGATGGCACCCATGGTCCACAAGGATCTTCAGGGGCATCTTCCCTAGGAAATCAATTCCTAATAGGCAAGGTACGGCCAGGGATTTCGAAATATGCACCAGCCCTGTCAATTGAATGTCTCCAATGCACACTGTGGCCGATATTTGGCCGATAATCTCTAAGGACTCGGCATTGGCAGCAAAACAGGGAATTTTCACGGGCCGGATGGCACGCAATATTGGCGGCAAAATGTCGAAAATCATTTTAGAGATAATGGAAGTGGATGCTATGGTGTCAATGAGCACCCGCACCTCTACACCCTGCAAAGTACCAATGACGGCTGATGATCCTGCCACCGCAGCAACAATACGGTGGCCCAACACCGACCACTGAACAAGACGCTGCGGCCACCCATTTTCTGCCAAAATCGGACTTTTACACTCCGCAACCTGACGAGAACCAACAACACGTAAATCTGGATGCGAAGACGATACATGAGGTGACTGCAAGGACCATGTGTGTGGTGTGCCGCGACTCGCCTGAGGACCCAGTGGAGTGGAGGATGCCCGGATGGATGATGATGGTGCCGTGGAGAGTCTCCCTCATTCGGCACAGCATCCCTTCGAGACGTGTCCCAGCAGGCCACACCTGAAGCAGACGACGGGGTCGGTCCTTGGGCGAGAGAAGGTTCCCCTCGGCAGGTTTCACCCTCCTTGTCGCCCTGCCTCGTCCTTTCTCCATCCGATGCCGCCGAGTGAAGCACAGGCTTCGGAAGGCTCCGAGCCTTCGGGTGCTCCCGCCAACTCAGAGGGTCCGGCACAAGCAGCCACGCTCGCACGCCTCTTCAAATTGAAGTGTGCCTGGAGGCACCATGCGACTCTGAGTGACGACAAGTCGTCCTCTTCCGTGGCTGGCAGGTTGACGTTGAGTTCCTGGGCCAGTGACAGCATGCGCTCGAGGACCATGGAGTCGAGCCCCTCATGGTCCATCTTGGGGTACGCTGCCGTCGCCAGCGACATGAGCGCGCTGCGGAAAGCAAGGGGCGTATCGGCCTCCCCCCACCATCGCGCAGCGACCTTGTGTCGCACTTTGGATGGTGGGTCGAATATCGCCCCCATCTCGGCGAGAGCTTTAGGCAGCGTGCCCCTGTCCTCTGGCGGGATAGCATCGAACGCCGCCAAGGCATCATCATCTAGAGTGGTGGGGAGCGCCTGCAGCGCCTCCACCTCCGTCCATCCTGCAAGGTTGCAGGTGGCAGTGAAACGCCGTCTGAAAGCCGCCCAGTCGCCACCCGCAGCTGATTATTCCCTCACAAAGGGAAGCCTTTTTTTCAGCGTGGGAACTTCCTGAAGCGATATTGGCAGAAGGTCCGTTTTGGCGGGAATCCTTTCCCACCCGTCCAACAAAATGGCGGCCACACGCGCGGGCGGCATCTTCACGGTTTCCCGCACACGGGAAACATCCACAGTAAAGTTTTCTCACCAAAACACCAATGTCTCCCGGTGGCTTCTCCAGCTGCAATTCGGTGAGCAACGCCACAATGGCTGACAGTACGCCAGCGAGGCAGGCGTTGCATGACTGGCGCTCTCCACCTGACGATAGTGGCATGGCGAGACCCCGTTCTCCTTCCTGCTCCGTTCGGTAGAGCCATCTCGCCTTCTCTCTCAGGGGCGGCCATCCCTGGGCTGTCTGTGGAATTACGACCTCGTCGTCCTCATCATCTGAAGACGCCCTTTTAAGTTGCTTCCTACGCGTAAACATAAGGCTATCACCTAAGCTATTTTTAACCATTTCCGACGCCAGATGTAGTGGGTCCCACGGAGGCAGACACTTGTAACTTGGAGGCAACACTTTTATTATACACCCCAACAGGGTAACTACATAAACTACACAAACACTCGAGATAACTATGTGGTAATTACCACGGAGCTTGACCTCAACAAGGTCACTATATAAACGGGTCAGGTCAGTAAAGTACTACCTGACCCATAATGTCGAATGTGACGACCGAAGCCCGAAGAGCGAAGTCCGAAGAGCGAAGACCGAAGAGCGTAGTACGGCGGGTTGATTCCAGAAGACAGCCCAGAACGCTGCCGGGACTGCCCCTTTATCCTCCTGAGCGTGGCCTCGCTCTGCCCCCGGCCACGCCCCCTACAGAAGGTTCTAGAACCTTACATAACATATCCCTTCAGTCCCCTTCTGGCCCCTGTCCTTATCTTCTGCTGGTCACGTGCCCCCTTGGGTTCACCTAGACTGTCCCGTATGCAATTCGTACTCTGGTGACAAAGAGAGGCTCTAAGATGCACAGTGACACTCTTCTCTCAGTGGCTGGCGCCAGCGCTATAGTGACTCGATATACGTCACTACACAGGTATCCGTCAATTAACGAAAGCGATGAGTTCTTAAAAATAACAACTACAACTACACGTACAACTAAAGTTCATTAGTTGGAACGGCTTTTCCCATTCACTTAATACAAAAAAACATGGATAAGTTTTGGTCATTCCAACTCCACGACTAACCTTAAAATAGCGAGGCTGGTTCTGCTGATGGGACACTGCGCGTCAAAACCATGAAGAAAGGGACGTGGAGAGGATAATGTAGTTAATTCAGGGGGGTGCTGTATCCCTACCGTGGTGTGACTGCTGTGATCGCGGTCACGTGCCGCGGCGTGGTGGTCACGTGCTGCAACGTGGTGGTAGTCACGTGCCGTGGCGTGGTCATGGTCACGGTCACGTGCCGTGGCGTGACTGCCGGCCCGCAATACACGGGGATGTTCATGCAATGCAGCAGAGGTCTCCGGTGCGTCACGACTACCCCACGTGCTCCGCGGGCCATTGTCGATCTCCCGGCATGGCAGCTCGGCAGTGGCCCTGGCGCTGTGCGTCTCGCCGCAGACCCTTTTTGGGGTAAGGGCTTGCCGAGTTTTTCCGCTTGAGAGCGACAGCAAGCCCAGACCGCAAAAAGATCTGAAGGGGACCTTCCAGGAGACGGGAGAACGAGAGGAGAGGGACGAGAGAGGCGCCTTCGGGGCCTCTCTCCCCCTCCCTCCCTCTCTCTCGCCTGTGTTGGTTGCTCACGCGAGGAGGCGATGCTGGTGGAGATGAGTGATGGTTGAGATTGACAACAATGATGGTTGAGATGACAGCAGACCCAGGGATGACAGCTCTCGACCAGACCATACACAGACGCACACAACTCTTGATTTGGGCAAAGCTACATGGTATAAATACTGGTTTAACATACAACAGTAGTAGTAGCAGAAGGGCTTTCACGACGAATATCCACAATAGTGAG
The DNA here is from genome assembly GCF_965212315.1 of Lampetra planeri. Taxonomy (NCBI): domain Eukaryota; kingdom Metazoa; phylum Chordata; class Hyperoartia; order Petromyzontiformes; family Petromyzontidae; genus Lampetra; species Lampetra planeri. The sequence continues at coordinate 4,141,794 of NC_136170.1, forward strand.
ATCGCATGAATATACAGTGAGGGAAAAACGTATTTGATCCCCTGCTGATTTTGTACGTTTGCCCACTGACAAAGAAATGATCAGTCTATAATTTTAATGGTAGGTTTATTTGAACAGTTAGACAGAATAACAACAACAAAATCCAGAAAAACGCATGTCAAAAATGTTATAAATTGATTTGCATTTTATTGACGGAAATAAATATTTGACCCCCTCTCAATCAGAAAGATGTCTGGCTCCCAGGTGTATTTTATACAGGTAACGAGCTGAGATTAGGAGCACACTTAAAGGGAGTGCTCCTAATCTCAGCTTGTTACCTGTGTAGGGGTGTTACGGAGGGGCTGTATACAATGGGATCAGATGGGAAAGAAACACAGTGGGCGTGGCTATGTCGGTGCACGGGCAGGTGCTCCCAGCGACGTCCGCATCAGGCAGCCTGGGGGGCTGACTCGGAGCTGGGATCCCCCGGGGCTCCACCCCTCAGCGGGGGGTTTGGTATAAAAGGGGATGAGCCGGAGGGCTCGGGGAGATATGTTAAGCTAAACCAGTGAAGACCGAAGATCGTCCAGATAGAGCCCTGGACTCCCCTGGATCGCCGCCCTTATCAGGGCCGCACAGGACCGAGCCAGCGGCGTGGTCCCGAGAGCCAGAGCCGGTGCTCTTATCAGAGCTGGTCTGGGACTCCGGGTACCGTAAGCCCGACTTACCAGTGTCGGGCCAGATAGCCTCCCCTAGCCCATTAGTGGAGGACTAGGAGGTAGGTTAGGCATAACTAGCAAGTGTATCCCCAGCTAGCCGGGTGAGGGGGCCGATACCCCCTCCAGTGTTGTATGTCCGTGATTGTGCCAACTGACGCGGAATAAATACGTGTGCCTCCAACCCCGGCGTCCAAGAGTCCTCAACGATATTACACCTGTATAAAAGACACCAATTCACAGAAGCAATCAATCAATCAGATTTCAAACTTTCCACCATGGCCAAGACCAAAGAGCTCTCCAAGGATGTCAGGGACAAGATTGTATACCTACACAAGGCTGGGATGGGCTACAAGACCATCGCCAAGCAGCTTGGTGAGAAGGTGACAACAGTTGGTGCGATTATTCGCAAATGGAAGAAACACATAAGAACTGTCAATCTCCCTCGGCCTGGGGCTCCATGCAAGATATCACCTCGTGGAGTTGCAATGATCATGAGAACGGTGAGGAATCAGCCCAGAACTACACGGGAGGATCTTGTCAATGATCTCAAGGCAGCTGGGACCATAGTCACCAAGAAAACAGTTGGTAACACACTACGCCGTGAAGGACTGAAATCCTGCAGCGCCCGCAAGGTCCCCCTGCTCAAGAAAGCGCATATACATGCCCGTCTGAAGTTTTCCAATGAACATCTGAATGATTCAGAGGACAACTGGGTGAAAGTGTTGTGGTCAGATGAGACCAAAATTGAGCTCTTTGGCATCAACTAAACTCGCCGTGTTTGGAGGAGGAATGCTGCCTATGACCCCAAGAACACCATCCCCACCGTCAAACATAGAGGTGGAAACATGCAATGGGGGTGTTTTTCTGCTAAGGGGACAGGACAACTTCACCGCATCAAAGGGACGATGGACGAGGCCATGTACCGTCAAATCTTGGGTGAGAACCTCCTTCCCTCAGCCAGGGCATTGAAAATGGGTCGTGGATGGGTATTCCAGCATGACAATGACCCAAGACACACGGCCAAGGAAACAATGGAGTGGCTCAAGAAGAAGCACATTAAGGTCCTGGAGTGGCCTAGCCAGTCTCCAGACCTTAATCCCATAGAAAATATGTGGAGGGAGCTGAAGGATCGAGTTGGCAAACGTCAGCCTCGAAACCTTAATGACTTGGAGAAGATCCCTCCTGAGATGTGTGCAAATCTGGTGGCCAACTACAAGAAACGTCTGACCTCTGTGACTGCCAACAAGGGTTTTGCCACCAAGTACTAAGTCATGTTTTGCAGAGGGGTCAAATACTTATTTCCCTCATTAAAATGCAAATCAATTTATAACATTTTTGACATGCGTTTTTCTGGATTTTGTTGTTGTTATTCTGTCTCTCACTGTTCAAATAAACCTACCATTAAAATTATAGACTGATAATTTATTTGTCAGTGGGCAAACGTACAAAATCAGCAGGGGATAAAATACTTTTTTCCCTCACTGTACAATGCTGTGTCGTTAAACCCGCCACCACCCGACACAGCCAAATTAGTAAGCGGTTTGGTCATGTAACCAACACATGGCCCAATAAGTTACTTTTTCAGCACTACACTGGTTGTCATGTGTTCGACAGTAAGTCCACAGCAACGTTTACAATGCGAGTAGCACGTTGCGCATGTGGTATGGGCTAAAGAGCCGCGTGTGGTGGATTAAAGAGCCGCGTGTGGTGGATTAAAGAGCCGCGTGTGGTGGATTAGAGATTGGCATGTGGTGGATTAAAGTGCCGCATGTGGAAGATTAAAGAGCTGTAGATGGTGATTAAAGAGCTGCTTATAGCGGATTAAAGAGATGCGTGTGGTGGATTAAAGTGCCGCCTGTGGTGGATTACAGAACCACATTTGGCGGATTAAAGAGCCCCATGTGGCAATTAAAGTGTCGCATGGGGTGGATCAAAGAGTCGAAAGTGGTGGATTAAAGAGGCGCCTGTGGTGGATTAAAGAGTCGCGTGTGGTGGATTAAAATGTCGAAAGTGGTAGATTAAAAAGCCGCATGTGGTGGATTAAAGAGACAGATGTGATGGATTAAAGTGCCGCATGTGGCGGATTAAAGAGCCGCATGTGCAGTGAATTAAATAGCCAGACGTGGTGGATTAAAGAGCCGTACTTGTGGTGAATCAAAGAGCCACACATGGTGGATTTTAGAGCCACACGTGGTGGATTAAAGATCCGCAAGTAGTGGATTAAAGATTCCGTGTGGTGGTTTAAAGTCCCATGTGGGGCTTTAAAGAGCTGCATGTGGTGGATTAAAGTGCCGCACGTTCGGTGGATTAAAGAGCTCCACGTGATGGATTAATATCCACACGTGGTGGATTAAAGAGCTGCGTGTGGTGGATTAAAGTGTCCCATGTGGTGGATTAAAGAGCCACATGTGGTGGATTAAAGTGCCACGTGAGGTATATTAAAGAGTCACACGTGTGGTGGATTAAAGTGCCGCATGTGGTGGATAGAAGAGCCGCATGTGGTGGATTAAAGATTCACACGTGTGGTGGATTAAAGTGCCGCACGTGGCTCGGGGCACGCCAGTTGGCCAACCGAGCATTTGGCTGCTGCTATACATTTCCACACTTGATGATGAGCCACTCTGTTGACCTATAATTTGTGATGGCCAGTTCCCTTTTGAAAAATAAGCTAATAATTTCAGTGGGCTTCACCTGGTTAAAGATAAAAACAAAACAATTAAGTTTTATTTGTAGAATTTTAAAGGTGATTTGTTAACCTTTCCTATGCTCTGCACTCCGATCGTGTTTGTGTATTGTGTTGTTCTTCTAACGTTCTGACCCCGTGCCCCTACTGGATATCTGTGAGAAAGAGATTTGCAGCTCACCGGATTCCTCCTGCAGTATAAACACCACGGGCCACGTGACACGGGGAGGAATAGTGACCAGAGCTGATGGTGGTGATCATGATGATCAGAATCACGATGGACAGGTTAGCAGTGGATGGAGCCCGGCGAGAGGTGAAGGCCACGCCCGCCTGCTCATGTCCCACGAGGCACTGTGGGAGACGGGATTCCTCGAGCACCGCCAATGTTCACGGTAGCATCTTCTTTTCTGGAACGTTTGATGGATGAGTTCAGAGGTCGGGAAATTAAAAAACCTAATCAAAATATAGAAACTATTTTATTGTTACCAAGTAAGGCCCCACTGAGCTGCTCTGTAGTAGCTATTTTACACACTTTCTATGAACTCACTCTGTCTGTTGTTGTTGTTATATCCTCAAATCTTGTAACTCAATTTTAACCCACTTACCTATGTGGTATCGACTGCAAACTTGGTATACTTATGTCATACTGATGACAATACTATATTCTATCATAAAAAATAAAAAAAATTAAAACGATCTTTTTACACGCTTTCTATGAACTCACTCTGTCTGTTGTTGTCGTATCATCAAATCTTGTAACTCAATTTTAACCCACTTCCTAATGTGGTATCGACTGCAAACTTGGTATACTTATGTCATACTGATGACAATACTATATTCTATCATAAAAAAATAAACGATCTTTTTACACGCTTTCTATGAACTCACTCTGTCTGTTGTTGTCGTATCATCAAATCTTGTAACTCAATTTTAACCCACTTACCTATGTGGTATCGACTGCAAACTTGGTATACTTATGTCATACTGATGACAATACTATATTCTATCATAAAAAATAAAAAAAAATAAAACGATCTTTTTACACGCTTTCTATGAACTCACTCTGTCTGTTGTTGTCGTATCATCAAATCTTGTAACTCAATTTTAACCCACTTCCTAATGTGGTATCGACTGCAAACTTGGTATACTTATGTCATACTGATGACAATACTATATTCTATCATAAAAAAATAAACGATCTTTTTACACGCTTTCTATGAACTCACTCTGTCTGTTGTTGTCGTATCATCAAATCTTGTAACTCAATTTTAACCCACTTACCTATGTGGTATCGACTGCAAACTTGGTATACTTATGTCATACTGATGACAATACTATATTCTATCATAAAAAAAATTAAACGATCTTTTTACACGCTTTCTATGAACTCACTCTGTCTGTTGTTGTCGTATCATCAAATCTTGTAACTCAATTTTAACCCACTTCCTAATTGACATATTTCGTGGCTTCCTCTTAGTATCTTTCACGCGACGGTCAATTGTATAGTGTATAGCATATTGTATAAATAGTAAAAAATTGTAATGTTTAATACAATGTATAAGGTAATATACAGTATCGTAATTGTATAGTGAATATACAGCAGTGTGGTATATAGTAGGGTGGGTAGAATAATACTTAGGGTAATATTATAGACAAAGGTATAGAGTGGTGTATAATAATACAGTATATAATTTAATGTTGGGTTTGTCTATGGTAGTATATAGTACGGGGTAGACCCGTGTGATGTAAGAGAAAAAAGTTTAGCTGGAAGCATATTATATTTTTTGCGACATAGAATTGTAATGTATTACTTACTGTTAGTAGCTCAGCTTATTGGAGAGTATATTTAGTATACTGATGATACTATGTAGTTTATACTTTAGTTTTTTACGTGGTTGTTTAGTAACTGCAGCTACATACTATTAACATTCCTTCCCTTTGTTAATGCTACCCCCATCCCCTCCCTTTGATGCTGCTAATCCTGCATAATGCATGGGCATAATATGACTTTGAAACCCCCCGCCCACCTCCTACGCATTTCCCATAAATATGTTAAATTCCTCTTGATATGCAAATTATTTTGTCAAGGCGCTCTTCTTCCCCCCTCCAACCCAGCTCAAATATACGCTCCAAGCTTGATGGTGTTCCATTCTTCACCTGAGGACGGCTGCTTGCGTTGTGGCCGAAACGTCGTGAGAATTATTTTATTATGTTTTATTTTTATTATTTTTTACTTCCCTTCTACGTGATTTTACCGAAAGAACCAAGAAGATGAATCCCTGCAGTCACGAAAGCTTTAAATCGAAATTTGGTATACTTATGTCATACTGATGACAATACTATATTCTATCATAAAAAAATTAAAAATGTAAACGATCGTTATACACGCTATCTATTAACTCACTCTTCTGTTGTTGTTGTCGTATCCTCAAATCTTGTAACTCAATTTTAACCCACTTCCCAACGTGGTATCGACTGCAAACTTGGTATACTTATGTCATACTGATGACAGACCTTGCTATCACAAATGATGGCTCAACGAAAGTAGAAATTTAAAGCAGCAACCAAATAACCCTGAACGCATGTCATTTATTCTAAATGTGGATGGCAAAAACTGGAGAATGCGGAGAAAAATTCCAAGCGAGCTCATGGAAAAAGAGAGAAAATTACACACAAATTCTAAATATACAGCAGGCGTCAGGGTCGTGATCGACCTACAACCTCCTGTATGCCAGGCGAGGTAGTTAACATCTCCTAGCCACCGTGATGATGATGAGAGAGCGACATGCAAGCACGAAATATACAGAAGCAGGCATCGCCAGGGTCTGGATCTAACCCACGACGGCCTGTATACCAGGCGAGACAGGTAACATTTCCTAGCCACCGTGGAAAGGATGATGAAGCTAATGAGGGGCATCGGGGGGGGGGGGGTAGAGTTCAAAGAGAGGCAAAGGCGGCCAAAAGTGGAGCATGCATGCACGCGTTGGGTCATGCACTTCTGATGGCTTTGAACGAGGGAAAAGCGAATAAGGCCGGAGCAGCATTTGGATACAAACCCATGTGACCACAGAACCCATATAACCACGAATACCCGCATATAAATGGAATGCACGTAACCACAGAACCGTCGTACCCACAGAACCCTTATAAACATGCAAGCCACATAACCAGTCAACCACGTAACCACATAGCTATTGTAACCACGTAACCCTCATAACCACGCAGCCCACGTAACCACAGAAACCCTGGTAACCACGGAAACCCTCAAAACCGTGCAACCCATGTAACCATGGAAACCCTCGTAACAAAGGAACCCTAGTAACCATGTAACCAACGTAACCATGCAACCCACCTAACTACAGAATCCTTGTAACCATGGAACCCTCGTAACCAGGGAACCCATCGAACCAGATAACCCTCGTCACCATGGAACCCACGAGATCAAATAACCCTCATAACCAGGGTACTCTTAAAAACACAGAACCCTCGTGACCAAAGAACTCACGTAACCACAGAACCCACGTCACCATGAAAATGACCCAACTACAGATCCATTGTAATGACATAAAACTCACAACGTAACCCTGGTAAGCACAGCACCCTCGGAACCATGGAACCCTCATAACCACAGTACCGACATAACCACAGAGCCCCTGTAACCATGCATCGCACGTAACCAGGTAAACCACGTAACCAGGGAAACCACGTAACCACGGAACCCTCGCAACCATGCAACCATCGTAACCAAGCAACCCGTCGTAACCAAGCAAACCGTCGTAACCATGCAAACGACGCAACCACTAAACCATCGTAACCACAGAACCCTCATAACAACGAAACCCTCGTGATCACAGAAACCATCGTAAGCATGCAACCCATGTAACCAAAGAACCCTCATGGAACCCCTCATAACTATGGAACCCCTCGTAACCACGGAACCCTGGTAACCAGAGACCCCTAGTAACCACAGAGACCTTCTAAGCATGCAGCCCTTGTAACAACAGAACCCTCGTTACCATGGAAGCCACTTAACCATGAACCCTCGTATCTATGGATCCCATGTAACTATGGCATCAACTTAACAACAGAACACTTGGAACCATGGAACTCTCAAAACCACGGAACCCTCATAACCGTAGAACCCACGTAATCACACAACCCTCGTAACCATGGAAGCCACGTAGACACAGAGCCCTCGTAACCATGGAACCCATGTGCCCATGGAATCCAGGTAACCACGGAATGATCGCAACCATGGCACCCTCATAGCAATGCTACGCAGGTAACTACGGAACCCTCGTAACCATGCAACCCAGGTCACACAGGAACCATTGTAACCACAGAACCCTCTCAACCATGGAACCCTCATAACCACATAACACTCGTAACCATAGAAACCCTCGTAACCATGCAGACGACACAAGCACGGAACCATCGTTACCACAGAACCATCCCAATCAATGTAACCACAGAACCCTCGGAACCATGGAACCCTCATAACCGTAGAGCCCACGTAATCACACAACCCTCGTAACCAACGGGACAAGAAAGCGCCACTAATCAAGTCGCTAACCTTCCTCAAGAGATGCCGCGTGGTTTAATTTATTTAGTATTTTATACCTACGTGACAACATAACCCTCATAACCATGGAAACCCTCATAACCATGCTAACAACACAACCATAGAACCATCGTAACCACAACACCCTCGTAACAATGGAACTATCATAATCGCATAAACCATTGTAAGCATGCAACCCATGTAACCACAAAACCTCGTAATCATGGAATCCTAGTAACCACAGAACCCGCATAACCACAGAACCCTCATAATAATAGACCACACCAGGCTATGGAACCCAGGTAACTACAGAACCCTCGCACCACGGAACCCACGTAACCAACCAACCCACGTAACCACAAAACTCTCGTATCCATAGATCCAACATAACCAACTTAACCACAGAACCCTCGGCACCATGGAACTCTCGTGACCAGGGAACCCTCGGAACCATGTAGCCCATGTAACCATGCCACGCACGTCACCTCAGAACCCCCGTAACCACGGAACCCACGTAACTACGGAAACCCTCAAAACCAAAGAACGCTCATAACCACGGGAACACTTTATAACCATGGAAACTCTCAAACCACGGAACCCATGAAACCACAGAACCCACGTAACTATGGAACCAACGTAACCTTGGAAACCTCCTAACCATAAAACCCTCATAACCACATAACCCGAGGTACCCATTGAACCTACGTAACTACAGTGCCTAGGTAACCACGGAACCCTTGTAACTATGTAATCCACGTAACCACGTAATTCTCGTGACCATGCAACCCACGTAACCACGGAACCCAAGTAGTCATGTAACCCAAACCACCAAAAAACTATCGTAAACATGGAACTCTCGTAACCATAGAAACGTCGTAACCACAGAACCCTGGTGACCATGGAAACGTCGTAACCACAGAACCCTGGTAACCATGGAAACGTCGTAACCATGGAACCCTCGTAACCATGGAACTCTCGTAACCATGGAACCCATATAACCACAGAACCCTGGTAACCAAAGGACCCACGTAACCACGGAACGAATTTAGCGAACCACCATTACTACTACCACTACTACTACCACTATTACCACTATTACCATTACTACTACTACCACTACTACCACTACTACCACCACTATTACCATTACTACTACTACCACTATTACCACTACTACCACTAGTACTACCATTACTACAACCACCACTAGTACTAGCACCACTACCACTACTACTACCATTACTACTAGCACTACCACCACTAATACTACCATTACAACTACCACTACTACCACTACTACTACCACTACCACCACTACTACTACCACTACCAACACTACTACTACCACTACCACTAGCACTACCACCACTAGTACTACCATTACAACTACCACCACCACTTTCACGACCACTAGCACTACTACCACTACTACTACCACGACTACTACCACTACTACTACTACTACCACTACTACCACTACTACTACCACTACTACTACCACTACCACCACTACTACTACCACTACTACTACCACTACCACCACTACTACTACCACTACTACCACTACTATTACCACTACTACTACCACTACCACCACTACTTCTACCACTACTACTACCACGACTACTATCACTACTGCTACCACTACTACTACCACCACTACCACTAGCACCACTACCACTACTACTATCATAACTACCACCACTGCTACCACTACTAGTAGCACAATTACTACCAATACCACTAGCACTACCATATCACGACCACTACTACCCTTACCGCCACTACTAAGACTACTACTAGTATCACTGGCATCACGATTACTACCATCACTACCACCACTACTACCACCAATCCGACAACCACTAGCACCACCACCACCACTAGCATCACTACCACCGCGACTACCTCGACCACCACTACTGCGACTACTACTACCACTAACACCACTACTATAACTAGCAATACTACCACCACTATGACCACAACTACTACCAGCAAAGCCACCACTACTACCTCTACCACCACTACCACCATGATAACGACCGCCACTACCACCACCACTGCGACCACCAATACTACCATTATCACCAATACCACCACCACCACAAGCACCAATAGTACCACCACAACAACCCCTAACACCACTACTACCACCACTACCAATACCACCACTACTACCAATACCACAATCGCCATCACTGCTACCACTTCCAGTACTACTACCACTACCAACGCTACCACTATCACCACAACCACTAACACCACCATCACGTCCACTATCATCACTACCACCACCACCACCACACATATCACCAGCACTATCTCCAGCGCTTTCACCAAAGACAAAGATCCCCCGTATGGCCTTAACAGACTGTTGGGGCAAGTGCTGTTAACGAGCACACATGAAGGCCGGCACGGTACACGAGGGGGTGGGTGGCCAGCACCACGTCCGGCCGCCTTTGTCTCCCCAGTGGCGATGTTTACACACCACACCAAGTACTCGTTTTGAGGCTGAGTCGCCCGAGTTGAGGCCCACGACCGGCTCAGATAATCGCCACTGATGTTGACTGTGAGCGGGAATGGAACTCGTTAGCGGTGCTAACCACTACACTACCGCTCACCACCTCTACCAACCCAACCACCAATATCACCACCACCCCAACCACCACTACCACCACCACTATCACCACCCCAACCACCACTACCACCACTCCTAACACAACCAACACCACCACCTCCACGGCCACCACCACCATCCAAACCACCACCAACAAACTGTCTCCTCCTCCCACGCCTGCTACAGTCTACACAGACAGTCTACACAGACAGTCTACACAGACAGTCTACACAGACAGTCTACACAGACAGTCTACACAGACAGTCCACACAGACAGTCTACACAGACAGTCCACACAGACACAGACAGTCTACACAGACAGTCCACACAGACACAGACAGTCTACACACTACCACTACTACTATCATAACTACCACCACTGCTACCACTACTAGTAGCACAATTACTACCAATACCACTAGCACTACCATATCACGACCACTACTACCCTTACCGCCACTACTAAGACTACTACTAGTATCACTGGCATCACGATTACTACCATCACTACCACCACTACTACCACCAATCCGACAACCACTAGCACCACCACCACTAGCATCACTACCACCGCGACTACCTCGACCACCACTACTGCGACTACTACTACCACTAACACCACTACTATAACTAGCAATACTACCACCACTATGACCACAACTACTACCAGCAAAGCCACCACTACTACCTCTACCACCACTACCACCATGATAACGACCGCCACTACCACCACCACTGCGACCACCAATACTACCATTATCACCAATACCACCACCACCACAAGCACCAATAGTACCACCACAACAACCCCTAACACCACTACTACCACCACTACCAATACCACCACTACTACCAATACCACCATCGCCATCACTGCTACCACTTCCAGTACTACTACCACTACCAACGCTACCACTATCACCACAACCACTAACACCACCATCACGTCCACTATCATCACTACCACCACCACCACCACCACACATATCACCAGCACTATCTCCAGCGCTTTCACCAAAGACAAAGATCCCCCGTATGGCCTTAACAGACTGTTGGGGCAAGTGCTGTTAACGAGCACACATGAAGGCCGGCACGGTACACGAGGGGGTGGGTGGCCAGCACCACGTCCGGCCGCCTTTGTCTCCCCAGTGGCGATGTTTACACACCACACCAGGTACTCGTTTTGAGGCTGAGTCGCCCGAGTTGAGGCCAACGACCGGCTCAGATAATCGCCACTGATGTTGACTGTGAGCGGGAATGGAACTCGTTAGCGGTGCTAACCACTACACTACCGCTCACCACCTCTACCAACCCAACCACCAATATCACCACCACCCCAACCACCACTACCACCACCACTATCACCACCCCAACCACCACTACCACCACTCCTAACACAACCAACACCACCACCTCCACGGCCACCACCACCACCCAAACCACCACCAACAAACTGTCTCCTCCTCCCACGCCTGCTACAGTCTACACAGACAGTCTACACAGACAGTCTACACAGACAGTCTACACAGACAGTCCACACAGACAGTCCACACAGATACAGACAGTCCACACAGACACAGACAGTCTACACAGACAGTCCACACAGACACAGACAGTCTACACAGACACAGACAGTCCACACAGACAGTCTACACAGACACAGACAGTCCACACAGACAGTCTACATAGATACAGACAGTCTACACAGACACAGACAGGCCACACAGACACAGACAGTCTACACAGACACAGACAGTCCACACAGACAGTCCACACAGATACAGACAGTCCACAAAGACACAGACAGTCTACACACAGTTCACACAGACACAGACAGTCTACACAGACACAGACAGTCCACACAGACAGTCTACACAGACACAGACAGTCCACACAGACAGTCTACACAGATACAGACAGTCTACACAGACACAGACAGTCCACACAGACACAGACAGTCTACACAGACAGTCTACACAGACACAGACAGTCCACACAGACAGTCTACACAGATACAGACATTCTACACAGACACAGACAGTCTACACAGACAGTCTACACAGACACAGACAGTCCACACAGACAGTCTACACAGATACAGACAGTCTACACAGACACAGACAGTCCACACAGACACAGACAGTCTACACAGACAGTCCACACAGACACAGACAGTCCACACAGACAGTCCACACAGACACAAACAGTCTACACAGACACAGACAGTCCACACAGACACAGACAGTCCACACAGACAGTCCACACAGACACAGACAGACTACATAGACACAGACAGTCCACACAGACAGTTCACACAAACACAGACAGTCTACACAGACAGTCCACACAGACACAGAGAGTCCACACAGACAGTCCACAAAGACACAGACAGTCTACACAGACACAGACAGTCCACACAGATACAGACAGTCTACACAGACACAGACAGTCCACACAGACAGTCCACACAGACACAGACAGTCCACACATACAGTCCACACAGACACAAACAGTCTACACAGACACAGACAGTCCACACAAACAGTTCACACAGACACCGACAGCCTACACAGACACAGACAGTCCACACAGACACAGACAGTCCACACAGACAGTCCACAAAGACACAGACAGTCTACACAGACACAGACAGTCCACACAGACAGTCTACACAGACACAGACAGTCCACACAGACAGTCCACACAGACACAGACAGTCCACACAGACACAGACAGTCTACACAGACACAGACAGTCTACACAGACAGTCTACACAGACAGGAGACAGACAGTGCACACAAACACAGACAGTCCACACAGACACAGACAGTCCACACAGACACAGACAGTCCACATAGACAGTCTACACAGACACATACAGTCCACACAGACACAGACAGTCTACACAGACACAGTCTACACAGACACAGACAGTCCACACAGAAACAGACAGTCCACACAGACACAGACAGTCCACACAGACACAGACAGTCCACACAGACACAGACAGTCCACACAGACACAGACAGTCTACACAAACACAGACAGTCCACACAGACAGTCTACACAGAGAGTCCACACAGACACAGACAGTCTACACAGACACAGACAGTCCACACAGACAGTCCACACAGACACAGAAAGTCCACACAGACACAGACAGTCTACACAGACACAGTCTACACAGATACAGACAGTCCACACAGAAACAGACAGTCCACACAGACACAGACAGTCCACACAGACACAGACAGTCCACACAGACACAGACAGTCCACACAGACACAGACAGTCTACACAGACACAGACAGTCCACACAGACACAGACAGTCTACACAGACACAGATAGTCTACACAGACAGTCCACACAGACACAGATAGTCCACACAGACACAGACAGTCTACACAGACAGTCTACACAGACACAGACAGTCTACACAGACACAGACAGTCTACCACTATTACCACCACTGCCACCACCACTACCACCACCACTACTGCAACCACCACGATAACTACTACCACCACTACCACCACCACTACCACCACCACCACTGCAACCACTACCACCACGATAACTACTACCACCACTACCACCAACACCACCACAATAACTACTACCACCACTGCCACTACCACGATAACGACTACCACTACCACCACTGCAACCACTACCACCACCACGATACCTACCACCACCACGATAACTACCACCACCACTACCACCACCACTGCCACCACCACTACCACCACGATAACTACCACCACCACGATAACTACCACCACCACTGCCATCACCACTACCACCACTGCAACCACTACCACCACCACGATAACTACCACCACCACTGCCACCACCACTACCACCACCACTGCAACCACTACCACCACGATAACTACCACCACCACGATAACGACTACCACCACCACTACTACCACCACTGCCACCACCACTACCACCACCACTACTGCAACCACCACCACCACGATAACTACTACCACCACCACCACCACCACCACTGCAACCACTACCACCACGATAACTACTACCACCACTACCACCACCACAATAACTACTACCACCACCACCACTACCACCACCACGATAACGACTACCACCACCACTGCAACCACTACCACCACCACGATAACTACCACCACCACGATAATTACCACTGCCACCACCACTACCACCACCACGATAACTACCACCACCACGATAACTACCACCACCACTGCCACCACCACTACCACCACTGCAACCACTACCACCACCACGATAACTACCACCACCACGATAACTACCACCACCACTGCCACCACCACTACCACCACCACCACTGCAACCACTACCACCACGATAACTACTACCACCACTACCACCACCACGATAACTACTACCACCACCACTACCACCACCACGATAATGACTACCACCACCACTACTACCACCACTGCCACCACCACTACCACCACCACTACTGCAACCACCACCACGATAACTACTACCACCACTACCACTACCACCACCACTACTACCACCACCACCACTGCAACCACTACCACCACGATAACTACTACCACCACTACCACCACAATAACTACTACCACCACTACCACCACCACGATAACGACTACCACCACCACTACTACCACCACTGCCACCACCGCTACCACCACCACTACTACCACCACTGCCACCACCACCATCACTACTACCACCACTACAACCACTTCTATCACCACTCCCACTCCAACCACAACTACAACCACCACCCCTCCAACGACTACAACCATCAGCACTATAACCACCACCACAACCACCGATTGAATACCATCACCCGCCACTAAGTGACGGTGACGTCACCAGGACGCTTGTGCCAGGCTAGGTGCACGTTGAGGCCACGTGAAGTGTCGAACGCCCGCTGGCAGGAGGTCACGGGGCAGACCCAGCAGGTGCCACGGGTCGACTGACTGAGACGAGTGACTGATGCACCACCTGTGCCCCCTACTGTGCCAACACCACAACCACCACCACTACCACCACCACAACCACCACCAACACCACTACCACCATCATTACTATCACCACAACCACCACAACCACCATCACTACTATCACCAAAACCACCACCACTCACCAGTCAATACCACCACAACCACCACCACTCACCAGTCACCACCACCACCACTCATCACTAACTAGCGAACTCCACCTCCAACACTACAAACACCACCATCATCATCATCGCAGATGGCAGAGATAAATCACATGGATACCATCACCCCCATCACCAACATCAACATGCGAACATGTCAACGCTTTAACACATCGCACCACCATCAACACGAAACAACCATCAGCATTACCATAAAAATAACACAACCATCACCAACACCGTCATCATCCTCATCGTTATTACAGCAACATGCAAGTTGAGAAAAACAATTAAAATGGCTAACATCAACACGTTAACCCCCATCAACATGTCAACGCATCATCAACCACCCATCGCTTCCCCATCAACCCATCCACATCAGAAATGGAGATCGCGCCATTCACCATCAACTCTCCACCATCAACAATCAACCCATCATCTCCCCATTCACTCAACATTCCCCCACCCACCTTTAACACCATCAACACCACAACTAATAACTACACCACCATCAACACCATTAACAGCACTACTATCAACATCACTACTATCAACAATACCACCATGAACACCATCGATACCACTACCATTACCAAGACAACTATCAAGACCACTGCCATCAACACCACTGCCATCAACACCACTACTATAAAAACAACACCACCATCAACACAACCAACACCACTACTATCAACACCACCATCAACTACACCACCATCAACACTGCAACCAACAACATCACTACGATCAACACCACTACTATCAACAACACTACCATCAGCACCATCAACACCACTAACATCGATACCACCACCAACAACAACACTACTATCAACAACACTACCATCACCACCATCAACACTACTACCAAAAACACCATCACCATCAACACGAATATTATCAACACCACTAACATCGATACCACCACCAACAACAACACTATTATTAACATCATCAGGACCGCTACATCCAACAGCACCAGGACCACCAACACCATTACTATCAACACCACCATCAATTCCACCACCATCAACAACACAACCATCAACACCACCATCGATACCACCACCATCAACCATTAATGCCACAAAAATCAAACCACTATTATACACACCATCAGCACCAACCCCGCTATTATTCACACCACAACCACCATCAAGACCAATACTATTAACACCATTAATACGACAACCATCAACACCACTAAGATCAACAGCACTACTATCAACACCACCATTATCAACACCATAACCATCAACACCACTGCTTTGAACACCACCATCAACACCACTACTATGAACACCACCACCACCATCAACACCGCTACTATTAACACCAACACCATCAACACCACCACCATCAACACCACCCCCACCAACACCACTACTATCAATACTACGACAATTAACACCACCACTACAACTATCAAAACCGCTATTATCAACAGCACTAATATCAACACCACTCCCAACACCACCACCATGACTACCTCTACCATCAACACCATCACCATTAACACAACTAACATCAACGCCATTACTATCACCACCATCACCATTAACACAACTAACATCAACGCCATTACTATCACCAGCATTACCATTAACACCACTACCATCAACACCACCAACACAAAAACTGTCTTTATCTCTGAAGGGAGTCTCTGTCCCCCTCTCTCTCTCCCTGAAGGTAGACTCTCTTACGGGAGTGTCTGTCTATGTCTCTCTCTCTCTGAAGGGGTATCTGTCTCTCTCTTTCTGTCTCTTTGAAGGGAATCTCTGTCTCTCCATCTGATGGGAGTCTCTGCATCTCTCTCTCTGTGAACGAATTATCTCTCTGAAGGAAGTATCTGTCTCTCTTTGAAGGGAGTCTCTCTCTCTCTAAAGGGAGTCTTTCTCCCTGAATGGAGCCTATCTCTGTCTCTCCCTCTCTGAAGGGAGCCTCTGTCTCTCTCTCTCTCTCTCTGAAGGATGTATCTATATCTGTCTTTCTCTCTGAATGGAGACTCTGTCTCTCTCTCTGAAGGATGTATCTATATCTGTCTTTCTCTCTGAATGGAGACTGTCTCTCTCTCTGAACGGAGTCTCTGAAGTGAGTCTCCCTCTCTGAAGGAAGTCTCCGTCTCTATCTTTCTCTCCGAATGGAGATTCTATCTGTCTCTCCATCTCTCTGCATGCTGGGAAGAGGGTGTGTCTACTCGTGCTCCTGGAGATGACATTACCTGGCAGTGAGGGCCTAATTTCATGTATGCATCATAGCCTCACCTGACATCGTTTTTTGCACTTTCCAGCGACCTCTTCCAATCTCCGTGCACCATCGAGTGCTCATCTTCTATCCTCCACCTCTGTGAGTGCCTCCAACAACACAGGGTCGTGCTGTCTCCCTCCTCTGCATCTCTTTTTCCTCTCATCACACTCGTTTACTCAGCAAGCCTGCGGCCTACTCACAGCCATAGCACCCATACCTCCCCACCCCCTCTCTGTTACATCCTTCCTATTCTTCTGCTTTACTGCAAACATTAAAATCGCTCCTATTGCTCACTCCTCTCCTCTATGCTCGGTTCTCCCCCTCTCTCTGCACTGCTGCTTCCCTGCCCCCGCAGCACCCACCACGCCGCGGGATGCTCGTGACAACACCTGTTCACTGCCCCCCCTCTCTCCTGTCGCCATCCTGCGCCCCCCACCCACCCCACTCTTATTTTCCAGACATCTCTTCTTGTCTTGTTCTCTCCTTTCATTCGTGCAGCTAACGAAGTTTATTTATTTATTTTATTTATTGATTGATTTGCAATGCCACGCCACGCTACGCCGGAGGTTCCTGAAATCCCCCAACACGGACTGTTCTGCTTCCCGCCACCTGAGATAACGGTGGACGACGTGAGGGACGCCGCCTGACAGTGTGTGGGGAAGCGGGACGTCATTGCCGCGACTCCCATGAACCGCGGCCACGTGGTCCTCTTCACCAACGCGATGGTGGCGCGTGTCATCGCCACGGGGCGCACCTTCAGGGGGGAGATATTTGTGCAATGCACACCTCTCTTCTCCCCCGCGCTAAAAGTGCTCATCTCCAACGCCCCACCTTTCCTCAAAACTGCCGACCTACAACGAGACCTTGAGCGGTTCAGTAAAGTTGTGTCCCGCATCACTATGCTGCCCTTGCGCACACGGGACCCAGAAATGGCGCACGTCTTGTCGTTTAAGCGACAAACTTTCATGATTTTAAACGGCAACAACACGGAACTGAACGTGAACTTTAAGTATACTTCGGAAGGCTACGCCTACACCGTGTATGTGTCCACCGCATTGCCACGCTGCTACGTGTGCGCTGGCTTCGGCCATGCCCGTGTCAACTACACGGGAAAACCAAAAGTAAAAAACACGCAGCCTGCAATAAACGTCACGCAGCAGCACCAGCAGCAGCGCCAGTAGCAGCAGCAGCCGCCATGGCCTCAGCAGCGCCAGCAGAAGCAGCAGCTGCAGCAGCAGCCGACGCAGCCTGCGCAGCGGCAGCAGCTGCAACAGCAGGAGCAGCAGCAGCCACAGCAGCAGGCGCAGCAGGAGCAGCCGCAGCAGCAGCATCCGCAGCAGCATGAGCAGCCACAGCAACCGCAGCAGCTGCAGCCATATCAGCAGCAGCAGCCACCACTGCACGAGTGCCAGCTGTTGCAGCAGCAGGACGCTGACTCGGCGGCCGGTCGCACAAAGCCGCCCACCGACGACGAGGATGGCGCGGGCTTCACCCTCGTCACCTCCGGCAAGCGCAAAGTAAAGCCCGCCCACGGCAGAGGAGGCCACGTGGCCCCTAACCCTTAGCGCGCGGCCACCGCCGATCACAAGCCCGACCCAAAACTCGCAGAGCAGGACGAACACCCCCCCCCCCCCCGCGAGCGCCATCCCAGACGGCGTTGCGGGGGTGACTATAAAGACATGCTCGATGGCGATCCACCTGAGGACAGCACGGTGGGACAAGGGCCGCCAACACCCCCACCGCTACCGCCGCACGCCGCCTCGGCATCCTCAGAGCAAGAGGAACCACCAGCCGGTGCGGCGCCTGATGGCGCCACACTGCAGGAAGGCGACGAAGGCCGGCTCACCTCACCCGAAGGGAGAGCAAAAGACCCTCCACTACCAGAGGGCAGCCACCATCTTCCCAACGAGGCCCTGCCATCGCCAACGGCAAACGAGGTTTCTGCCGAGTCACAGTTTGACGAGCTGGAGGACTCGGACGACGAGGTGTCGGAGACCGAAGGAGAGGACAATGTGAGTGAACTCAGCTACTCACAAGTCAACAGCGAGTTCGATTACACACCTGGTGACATCTACAACTTCCTCGGGAAAACTTTCAGGAAGCGTCAAGTTAGGGTCGGGGCCGTTTTCCCTGATCTCACCGCTTTCCTCTAATCATCCCAACAAATTTCGATTTAAAGCTTTCGTGACTGCAGGGAATAATTTTCTTGGTTCTTTCGGTAAAGTTACGTAGAAGGGAAATAATAAAATAATAAAAAGAAAACATAATAAAATCCACATATACAAACACAGAGACAATTTCAACCGAGAAGATGGATTCTGGCTCAGTAATCATTGGAATGACGTAGTAAACCATTTCTGATCTTAACTGATTGTGTTCACGTTTACGGTGACTTTCAGACCGCAGTCCACTCACTGGCATTGACTATATATATCTTGTATTCTCCGCAGGGAATTAAGTCTTTGCTCCGCTGCAAGTCTCCTTTCACAACTTTCCCATTTACATATTTCCTTGCTTCCTCTTAGTACCTTTCATGCGATGGTCAATAGTATAGTGTATAGCAGATTGTATAACAATAAATAGTATAAAAAAATGTTTAATATAATGTATAAGGTAATATATAGTATCGTAATTGTATAGTGAATATACAGCAGTGTGGTATACAGTAGGGTGGGTAGAATAATACATAGTGTAATATTACAATGTATAGTCTAAGGTGGTGTATAGTAATGCAGTATATAATTTAATGTTGGGTTTGTTTATGGCAGTATATAGTACGGGGTAGATCCGTGTGATGTAAGGAAAACGTTTAGCTGGAGGCATATTCTATTTTTTGCGACATAGAATTGTAATGTATGACTTACTGTTAGTAGCTCAGCTTATTGGAGAGTATATTTAGTATATTGATGATATTGATGTAGTTTATATTTTAGTTTTTTACGTGGTGGTTTGGCTGCTGCAGCACCTTACTATTAAAATTCCTTCCCTTTATTACTGCTAACCCTACCTCCTCCCTTTGTTGCTGCTAATCCTACATAATGCACGGGCATAATATGACTTTGAGACCCCCCCCCCTCCTACGCATTCCACAATTAGTGACTAATCCCATATCTGCATTTTCCATAAATATGCTAAATTCGTCTGTTGATATGCAAATTCCTTTGTCAAGGCGCTCTTCCTTCCCTAACCCAGCCTAAATATACGCTGCCAAGCTTGGTGGTGTTCATTCAGACGCTGTCTTTCCGACAGACCTGTTCTTCACCTGAGAACGGCTGCTTGCGTTGTGGCCGAAACGTCGTGAGAATTGTATTTTATTATGTTTTATTTGTATTATTTTATTATTTCCCTTCTACGTGACCTTACCAAAAGAACCAAGAAGATCATCCCAAGAAATTTGCTGCAACAGCGACAAGTTGGGTTTCTCGACTCAGGAATGCTGCCACCTAAAAGCGTTCATGTGCAAGGCGAAGAAGGAGCTTACTTCTGCCCAGAAGTAACCCAACCCCCCGCAACTACTGTTAACACTACCACCACACAACTACATGATGGCTTCAGCTATTAGGGCTGCTAGTCTGAACTATAACAGCACTCGCAGTGACAAGAGGTGGGACCAGATCTGCCACAAAGCAGAAAACTCACCTCGATGCCACTCTGGAGGCCCAACGCCAGCCTTTCCTAGGCGGCCAGGCCTTCTTCAGCCATGCCGAGGACAACCTTGCCGGCGTGGCAACTGTGCTCAGTTCGCGGTTTTCACCAGAGAATGTCTCCTTCAAAGAAATCGTCAAAGGTCACTTGATTTCTGTGGAATTCGTCCTAAATAAATCCAGCCTCAGGTGCTTTAACGTGTACGCGCCGAGCAAGGCCCCCGAGAGGAAGCTCTTCTTCGGCGCGCTCCGGGACGCAATCGCGACAGACGACGTGGACGACGTGCTCACCGTCGTGGGGGGAGACTTTAACTGCACCCTCGACCCAGCTCTCGACCACAACACCGCCGAACCTCACCCTGAATCCGTACGGCCGCTAGCCGAACTCGTGCAGAGACTGGATCTGCGTGACGTGTGGCGACTACAGCATCCAGCCCAGCGGCAGTACTCTTGGTGCCGCTGCGGCCCTCAAGGCAGGATAAGCCTTGCCAGGCTCGACCGACTGTACGTCAATGCCAGCAGCGTTAACCTGCTCGGGGACAGTAAAATCGTATCCTCAGGTTTTTCCGATCACCACCTGGTCTCTGTGCTGCTGCGAATTCCCAGAGCGGAGCAGCACAGCACCTACTGGAGACTCAACGTACAGCTGCTTGATGACACCGACTTCAGAGAAACCTTCAAAGCCTTTTGGGCTCGGTGGCTGCCTGCCAAAGGAAGCTTCAGCTCCCACCAGCTATGGTGGGACAACACAAAGGCGCAGGTCAGGGTTCTCTGTCAGCAGTTCATGAGCCAGCATGCCGCCGCCAAGAACGAGGTAGCGCGCCAGCTGCAAAACGAGCTGCTGGCACTTGAGGCAGAGCTGAGCTCATCCCACGATACACAGCAGGGTGAGACGCTATTGGAGAAGCAGCGGATTTTCAGGTCCATCACGGATGAGCAGGCACATCGTGCTTTTGTGTGCAAAAAGATGCAGCACTTGTCGCAGATGGATTCTCCCTCTATGTTTTTCTTGCCCTTAAACAAAGCACCGGCCATCACCACAAAAATTTCCAGTTTGCCAACCCCAGATGGACAAACAGCAACATCTGAGAGCGAGATCGCCAAGACCGCCAGGGATTTCTACTCGCAACTTTTCGCTGCCGAAACCATACACGACGAAGCTGTCCGGGAGCTACTGGACGGGGGCTCTATCTTAGGAGTCCCCAAGCGACTGGACAGCCCCGTCACCCTGCAGGAGCTCCACACCGCTGTGAAAGGGCTCGCAGCTGGTAAAGCCCCGGGGATTGACGGCCTGCTGGTTGAGTTTTATGCGGCCTTCTGGGATGAGTTTGGCCCTCCACGACTACAATTGTTGACGGAAAGCCTGCAGAAGGTGAACTGCCACAGAGCTGCAGGAGAGCGGTGGTCTCACTGCTACCCAAGAAGGGGGACCTGCGCCTTGTTGAGAACTGGCGACCCGTGTCCCTCTTGTGCGCCGACTAAAAAATATTCTCCAAGGTGCTGGCACTGTCTCAAGACAGTGCTGGGTCAGCTGATCCTGCCGGAACAGTTGTATTGCATCCCCGAACAGTGCATATACGACAACATTGGTACAGTCAGAGACATAATCTCCCTTGCAGAAGCGCACAACATGGACTTAGGCCTCCTCTTCTTAGATCAGGAGAAGGCCTTTGACAGGGTGAGCCACGAGTACTTGGACAAACTCCTAACGTCGCTCGGCTTCGGCCATGCCTTCATCTCGCACGTTAGGCTCCTGTACACGGGCACATCCAGCCTCATGAAGATAAACTAGCGGCTCGGCGCCCCTTTCCCTGTGACGAGGGGGGTCAGACAGAGATGCCCCTTATCGGGGCTGCTGTACATCCTGTCCATTGAGCCACTGCTACGCCACCTGAGACGAAATCTGTCTGGCCTCAAAGTCCCGGGACCTGAGAATGCGGTCATCAAGCTCTCGGCTTACGCAAACGACATATGGGTCGTCCTCAACGACGCGCATGACGCCTCCGCACTCTGCCAGGCGGTTGCAGTGTACGAGAGGGCCTCCTCTGCCAGGGTCAACTGGGCCAAGTGCGAGGCCCTGTGTTTGGGGTCGCGAGGCGGCGTGCGCTCTGTGCTCCTTTCAGGAGGAGTCGTTTGGCGGGACGACAGAGTCAAGTACCTGGGGGTTTTTCCTGGGGAAACCACACGTCGCTTTGAACAACTGGCCCGAGCTGGCTTACACAATCGAGGCTAAATGACTGACATGGGCACGACTCGCTCCGCAGATGTCATTCAGGGGCTGAGTACTCGTCACTAACACCTTGGCTACATCCTTACTATGGCACAAGACCAAGGCCCTCCAGCCTCCTGCTTGGCTACTCACCAGAGTCAACCGCTCACTCGCGCACTTCGTCTGGCATGGGAAGCACTGGCTCAGGCCGGGCGTTCTCTGCCTGGCAGTGGGCGAGGGCGGCCAGGGTCTGGTGGACGTCGCCACCAGGGTCATGAGTTTCAGGGTCATGGCAGTTAGGCGGTTGCTGTACGACCAGGAGGAGCTACCCTGGAAGTCGCCAGCCCTCGTCCTGCTGAGGAATGCAGGGGGGTGCCTGGGGTACGGAAAGGAGCTCTTCCTGATGAACCTGAGCCTGGTCGACTACACGAGGCTGCCAGGTTATCACCAGACCCTCTTGAATGCATGGCGGAGCTTCGAGTGGAGCAGAACACGCGCACCCTACGACCTCACGTAATTCCTGAACGAGCCCTTGTTCTGCAATGGCCTTTTACAGCGAATCAGAGGAGAGAGGACCCTGCTCTACGCCTCACATCAGCAGGGCTGCGGGCAGTCTTCCACCTCGTGCAGGCCCACCAGCCCAAGTGGAAGACCGCAGCTGAGATCGCCAACACCGCAGGGCTCCGCTCCATGCTCGCTGGGGAGAAGCTTTACCTGGTCAAATTTAAATAGGGAATATTTAGTAATCGACGATGATCACAATCATCAGAATATTTATTTATTACTGGAGGAATTCGATGAGCTATGAACATCTGTTGTTTACATATGTCTCCAGCCGATTACGTGGTGATGATGATGAGAGGCGTGGAGTAGAGCGAGGGGAGAAGCAGAGAGAGAAAGTGGAGATGACCTGCAGTTCGGTGAAAGAGTTGGTGAATGGGTGCGTGAGTGAATAGGTGAGTGAGAAAGTGGGTAATTGAATGGGTAGATGATTTGGTGAACAGGTGAATAATTTGATCAACGTATAGTTACAGACAGAACAATGCAAGTGCCACATTTCTTTGAAGGGCAACTGGTAAAGCTACGTGGTATTTGACCTAGTTTTCCACGTGGACCGTGCAAACATTCGCACGTGTGACAACAAGTCGGTGTACACGTCGTGGTGTTGGTGTGGGGAGCGGTAGTGTCACGGTCAGCGTGCTGCACTGTGAACCCGCAGGTCCGGGTTCAATTCCGGCTCACGGCCACCAACACCAGTGACGATTATCTGAATCGGTCCTGGACCTTCCCTAGGTCGACTCAGCCTCAAAAGAGTACCTGGTGCGGTGTGTGAACACATCTCCGCGAGGGAAACGAAGGCGGTTGGGCATGGTGCTGGCCACCCCTCTCCCTCGTGTGCCGTGCCGGCCTTCATAGATGCTACTCGCTAACAGCACTTGCCCCAACAGTATTATTAAAGGCTATAAGGGGGATTTTTGTTGTCGTTAATGCACTAACCACGTATGTAAGTGATGGTGATGAACAACACGTGAGTGAGTGAGTGACTGCAGGAACGTGAACCTCAGCATGGTTACAAGTGAATGCCTCATGCATCGTGGTTCTCACGCCTGTGAGCGGTGAGCGGTGAGCGCGCTGTCCATCGGCTTACCCGGTGGGCAGGTCCCGTGTGTAGATCCAGACACAGCGCCCTGACACACAGCACCCTGACACAGCGCCCTGACACACAGCACCCTGACACACAGCACCCTGACACAGCGCCCTGACACACAGCACCCTGACACAGCGCCCTGACACACAGCACCCTGCCACAGCGCCCTGACACACAGCGCCCTGACACACAGCACCCTGACACAGCACCCTGACACACAGCACCCTGACACAGCGCCCTGACACACAGCACCCTGACACAGCGCCCTGACATACAGCACCCTGACACAGCACCCTGACACACAGCACCCTGACACACAGCACCCTGACACAGCACCCTGACACACAGCACCCTGACACACAGCGCCCTGACACACAGCGCCCTGACACAGCGCCCTGACACACAGCACCCTGACACACAGCGCCCTGACACAGCGCCCTGACACACAGCACCCTGACACACAGCGCCCTGACACACAGGACCCTGACACACAGCACCCTGACACACAGCGCCCTGACACAGCGCCCTGACACAGCGCCCTGACACACAGCGCCCTGACACACAGCACCCTGACACAGCGCCCTGACACAGCGCCCTGACACACAGCGCCCTGACACACAGGACCCTGACACACAGCGCCCTGACACAGCGCCCTGACACACAACACCCTGACACACAGCACCCTGACACACAGAACACTGACACACAGCACCCTGACACAGCACCCTGACACAGCGCCCTGACACACAGCACCCTGACACAGCGCCCTGACACAGCACCCTGACACAACACCCTGACACACGCACCCTGACACACAGCACCCTGACACAGCACCCTGACACAGCGGCCTGACACAGCACCCTGACATAGCACCCTGACACACACCCTGACACAGCGCCCTGTGCACACAGCACACTGACACACACCACCCTGACACACAACACCCTGACACAGCACCCTGACACACAACGCCCTGACACAGCGCCCTGACACACGGCACCCTGACACACAGCACCCTGACACAGCACCCTGACACAGCACCCTGACACAGCACCCTGACACACAGCACCCTGACACACACCACCCTGACACAGCGCCCTGACACACAGCGCCCTGACACAGCACTCTGACACACAGCACCCTGACACACAGAGCCCTGACACACAGCGCCCTGACACAGCACCCTGACACACAGCACCCTGACACACAGCGCCCTGACACACAGCGCTGTGACACACAGCACCCTGACACACAGCACCCTGACACAAAGCACCCTGACACAGCGCCCTGACACACAGCGCCCTGACACACAGCACCCAAATACACAGCGCCCTGACACACAGCGCCCTGACACACAGCGCCCTGACACAGCGCCCTGACACACAGCGCTCTGACACACAACACCCAGACACACAACACCCTGACACACAACACCCAGACACACAACACCCTGACACACAGCACCCTGACACAGCACCCTGAGACAGCACCCTGACACACAGCGCCCTGACACACACCCTGACACAGCGCCCTGACACACACCCTGACACACAGCACCCTGACACACAGCACCCTGACACAGGACCCTGACACAGCACCCTGACACACAGCACCCTGACACAGCACCCTGACACACAGCACCCTGACACACACAGCACCCTGACACACACACCCTGACACAGCACCCTGACACAGCACCCTGACACAGCACCCTGACACAGCACCCTAACACACAGCACCCTGACACAGCACCCTGACACACAGGACCCTGACACAGCATCCTGACACACAGCACCCTGAAACACACACACCCTGACACAACACCCTGACACAGCACCCTGACACAGCGCCTTGACACAGCGCCCTGACACACAGCACCCTGACACACAGCACCCTGACACACAGCGCCCTGACACAGCGCCCTGACACACAGCACTCTGACACACAGCACCCTGACACACAGCACCCTGACACACAGCGCCCTGACACACAGCGCCCTGACACAGCGCCCTGACACACAGCACCCTGACACACAGCACCCTGACACACAGCGCCCTGACACAGCGCCCTGACACACAGCACTCTGACACACAGCACCCTGACACACAGCACCCTGACACACAGCGCCCTGACACACAGCGCCCTGACACAGCGCCCTGACACACAGCGCTCTGACACACAACACCCTGACACACAGCACCCTGACACACAGCACCCTGACACAGCGCCCTGACACACAGCGCCCTGACACAGCGCCCTGACACACAGCGCTCTGACACACAGCACCCTGACACACAGCACCCTGACACAGCACCCTGAGACAGCACCCTGAGACAGCACCCTGACACACAGCGCCCTGACACACACCCTGACACACAGCACCCTGACACACAGCACCCTGACACAGGACCCTGACACAGCACCCTGACACACAGCACCCTGACACAGCACCCTGACACACAGCACCCTGACACACACAGCACCCTGACACACACACACACACACCCTGACACAACACCCTGACACAGCACCCTGACACAGCGCCCTGACACAGCACCCTGACACAGCACCCTGACACAGCACCCTAACACACAGCACCCTGACACAGCACCCTGACACACAGCACCCTGACACAGCATCCTGACACACAGCACCCTGAAACACACACACCCTGACACAACACCCTGACACAGCACCCTGACACAGCGCCTTGACACAGCGCCCTGACACACAGCACCCTGACACACAGCACCCTGACACACAGCACCCTGACACACACAGAGCGCTGTGCTGGCACGGCGCTGTCTCAGTGCGGGTGCTGTCCGTGGTGCTAAAAGCCGCTCGGAGCGCGCTCCGGTGCTGAGCACAGCGACTCCGTCTCTCCGTGTCTGTTCGTCTCTCCATGTATGTCCGTCTCACTCTCTCTCTCTGTCTCTCCGTGTCTCTGTCTCTCTGTCTCTCCGTGTCTCTGTCTCTCTCTCCGTGTCTCTGTCTCTCAGTGTCTCTGCGTGCGTCTCTGTCTTTTCCTTGGTCTCCCGTTAGCTCAACGAACACAGAGACAGAGAGAGACGGGGAAGGTGCACAGCGACTCGCACATCCACCGTCACCTGTGGATGGCTGTACCACCACCACCACCACGACCACCATCACACCACACCACCACCACCACCACACCACCATCACAACACACCATCGCCACCACCCGCTACCACACCACCACCACACCACCACCACACCACCACCATCACAACACACCATCGCCACCACCCGCTACCACACCACCACCACACCACCACCACACCGCTGTCATGACCTTACTCGCCTCCCCGTGCACAGAACACGCCGAAAGCGGCGACTTCCAAGTAAACATCTCTCCTCCTCTCCTACGGGTTCCACCTCCTCTCCTCATCTCGACTTCCTCGCACTCCTCCTCCTCGTCGTCGTCCTCCACCTCTTCTCCTCGTTCTCCTCCACCACCTCCTCCACCTCGTCTCCCTCTTCATCACCACTCATTCATGGTTCGCCACGAGCTTGCGAGTCTGTGAGTCTGTGAGGAGTCTGTAAGGAGTATGTGAGTCTGTGAGGAGTCTGTGAGTCTGTGTGAGGAGTCTGTGAGTCTGTGTGAGAGTCTGTGAGTCTGTGAGTCTGCGTGAGAGTCTGTGGGTCTGTGAGTCTGTGAGTCTGTGAGTCTGTGTGAGAGTCTGTGAGTCTGTGAGGAGTCTGTGGGTCTGTGGGTCTGTGAGTCTGTGAGTCTGTGGGTCTGTGGTTCTGTGAGTCTGTGAGTCTGTTGTTCTGTGAGTCTGTGAGTCTGTGAGTCTATGAGTCTATGGGTTTGCGAGTCTGTGAGTCTGTGGTCTGTGAGTCTGTGGGTCTGTGAGTCTGTGTGAGGGTCTGTGCGTCTGTGTGAGAGTCTGTGAGTCTGTGTGAGAGTCTGTGAGTCTGTGAGGAGTCTGTGTGAGAGTCTGTGAGTCTGTGAGGAGTCTGTGTGTGAGCCTGTGAGTCTGTGAGTCTGCGTGTTTTGTGAAGGTGGGAGAGGGGAGGGGGGGAGGCAGCGAGGGAGGGAGGAGGGCGCGGATATTTTTAGAATGGGCGCCCGCTGCGAGGCTCGTAGTGGCGGTGTGTGTCGTGGTGTGTGTCGTGATGTGTGTCGTGGTGTGTGTCGTGGTGTGTGTCGCGGTGTGTGTCGCGGTGTGTGTCGCGATGTGTGTCGTGGTGTGTGTCGTGATGTGTGTCGTGGTGTGTGTCGCGGTGTGTGTCGCGGTGTGTGTCGTGGTGTGTGTCGTGGTGTGTGTCAGGGTGAGTGTTGTAGGTGAGTGATGTAGGTGAGTGGTGAGTGTTGTAGGTGAGTGATGAGTGAGTGATGTAGGTGAGTGGTGAGTGTTGTTGGTGAATGATGTAGGTGAGTGGTGAGTGATGTAGGTGAGTAGTGAGTGTTTTAGGTGAGTGGTGAGTGATTTAGGTGAGTGGTGTAGGTGAGTGGTGAGTGATGTAGGTGAGTGGTGAGTGTTTTAGGTGAGTGGTGAGTGATGTAACAACACCACCACTACCACCACAACCACCACCACAACCACCACTACCACCACCACTACCACCACTACCACCACCAATACCACCACTACCACAACCACTACCACAACCACCACTACCACCGCTACTACAATAACAGCCACCACAACCAGCACTACCACAACCACCACTACCACAACCACCACTACCACAACCACCACTACCACCACAACCACTA
Organism: Lampetra planeri; assembly: GCF_965212315.1. Taxonomy (NCBI): domain Eukaryota; kingdom Metazoa; phylum Chordata; class Hyperoartia; order Petromyzontiformes; family Petromyzontidae; genus Lampetra; species Lampetra planeri. Next base: position 4,172,007 of record NC_136170.1, read on the forward strand.
CCATAACCACCACCACTACCACCACCACCACTACCACCACAACCACCACCACAACCACCACTACCACCACAACCACCACCACTACCACCACCACTACCACCACTACCACAACCACCACCACTACCACCACAACCACCACTACCACCACTACCACCACCACAACCACCACTACCACCACCACTACCACCACAACCACCACCACAACCACCACCACTACCACCACCACTACCACCACTACCACCACCATCATCATCATCCATGTAGCCATCACTACAACCACCAACACCAACCAATACCAAAGACAAAGATCCCCCGTGTAGCCTTGACAGGCTGTAGGGGCAAGTGCTGTTAGCGAGCACCTATGAAGGCCGGAAACGGCACACCAGGAGGTGGGTAGCCAGAACCACGCACGGCCGCCTTTGTCTCCCCAGCGGCGATGTTTACTGCACACCGCACTCACTTTAAGGCCGAGTAGACTTCAGGGAGCTTGTTTGTGTGTGTGTGTCTGTGTGAGTGTCTGTGTGTGTGTGAGTGTGTGTGTCTGTGTGAGAGTCTGTGTGTGTGAGTGTATGAGTGTGTGTGAGTCTGTGTGTGTGTGGGCAGGCACGCCTGCTGTCATCACGCAGTGCTCCCCCTGACGTGCTGCATACGCAATGGTGGCAGCCTCCACCACAGCCTCCCCGTCTCCCTCCCCCCTCCCTCCCCCTCCCTCACCCTTCCCTCCCTCCTCCCCCCTTCCTCCCCGTCTCCCTCCCCCTCCCTCACCCTTCCTTCCCTCCCTCCTCCCCCCTCCCTCCCCGTCTCCCTTCCCCCTCCCTCACCCTTCCCTCCCTCCTCTCCCCTCCCTCCCCGTCTCCCTCCCCCTCCCTCACCCTTCCCTCCCTCCTCCCCCTTCCTCCCCGTCTCCCTCCCCCTCCCTCACCCTTCCCTCCCTCCTCCCTCCCCCTCCCTCCCCGACTAACTCCCCCCCCCTCCCCCTTCACTCCCCGTCTCCCTCCCCCTTCCTCACCCCTCCCTCCCCTCTCCCCTCCCCCCTTCCTCCCCGACTCCCTCCCCCCTCCCTCCCCGTCTCCCTCCCCGACTCCCTCCCCCCTCCCTCCCCCCTCCCCCTTCACTCCCCGTCTCCCTCCCCCTTCCTCACCCCTCCCTCCCCCCTCCCTCTCCCCCCTCCCTCCCCGACTCCCTCCCCCCACCCCTCCCCGTCTCCCTCCCCCCCTCCCTCCCTCTCCGTCTCCCTCCCTTCACCCCTCCCTCCCCCCTTCCTCCCCCTCCCTTCCTCCCCCCTCCCTCCCCGTCTCCCTCACCCCCCCCCCCCTCCCTTCCTCCCCCCTCCCTCCCCTCTCCCTCCCCCCCTCCCTCCCCGTCTCCCTCACCCCACCCCTCCCCCTCCCTTCCTCCCCCCTCCCTCCCCTCTCCCTCCCCCCTCCCTCCCCGTCTCCCTCCCCCTCCCTCCCCCCTCCCTCCCCGTCTCCCTCCCCCTCCCTCCCCGTTCTTCTCCCCCACCCCTCCCTCCTTCCTCCCTCCCTCCCCCCTCCCTCCCCGACTCCCTCCCCCCCACCCCTCCCCGTCTCCCACCGTGCCGCACCCCTCCCCATCTCCCTCCCCCCTCCCTCCCTCCCCGTCTCCCTCCCTTCACCCCTCCCCCCTCCCTCCCCCCTCCCTCTCCTCTCCCTCCCCCCTTCCCTCCCCTCTCCCTCCCCCCCCTCCCTCCCCTCTCCCTCCCCCCTCCATCCCCGTCTTCCTAACCCCAACCCTCCCCCTCCCCGTCTCCCTCCCCCTCCCTCCCCGTTCTTCTCCCCCATCCCTCCCCGTCTCCCTCCCCCCACCCCTCCTCTCCCCCTCTCTCCCTCTCTTCCCCGCTTCTCAGAACCAATGAACTCTCGCCGCCGCCGAATGATGGCGCCTTTGTTAAACGCCGCGTCACTCGTGCAGAGTGAGCGAATGTTGTGAATGTGTGAGTGTGCATGTGTGTGTGCATGTGTGTGTGCATGTGTATGCATGTGTGTGCATGTGTGTGCATGTGTGTGTGTGCATGTGTGTGTGCATGTGTGTGTGTGCATGTGTGTGTGTGCATGTGTGTGTGCATGTGTGAGTGTATGTATGTGTGCATGTGTGAGTGTATGTGTGTGCGCATGTGAGTGTGCATGTGTGAGTGTATGTGTGTGCGCATGTGAGTGTGCATGTGTGAGTGTATGTGTGTGTGCATGTGTGAGTGTGTGTGCATGTGTGCGTGTATGTGTGCGTGCATGTGAGTGTGCATGTGTGAGTGTATGTGTGTGTGCATGTGTGAGTGTATGTGTGTGTGTATGTGTGTGTGCATGTGTGAGTGTATGTGTGTGTGTATGTGTGTGTGCATGTGTGAGTGTATGTGTGTGGGCATATGTGTGTGTGCATGTGTGAGTGTATGTGTGAGTGTATGTGTGTGCATATGTGAGTGTATGTGTGTGTGCAAGTGTGAGTATGTGTGTGTGTGCATGTGTGAGTGTGTGCATGGGTGTGAGTGTGCATGACTGACTGTGTGTGTGTGCATGTGTGAGTGTGTGCATGGGTGTGAGTGTGCATGACTGACTGTGCGTGTGTGTGTGTGTGCGTGTTTTGGTGACTGTGTGTGTGTGTGCAAGTGTGTGTGGAATGTGTGTGAGTGTGCATGGCTGACTGTGTGTGTGTGTGAGTGTGCATGGGTAATTGTATGAGTGTGTGGACGGGTGACTGTGTGTGAGTGTGTGCATGGGTGACTGTGTATGAGTTTGAGTGTGCATGTGTGTGTGCATGTGTGTGCATGTGTGTGCATGTGTGTGTGCATGTGTGTGTGTGCATGTGTGTGTGTGCATGTGTGTGTGCATGTGTGTGTGCACGTGTGAGTGTATGTGTGTGTGCATGTGTGAGTGTATGTGTGTGCGCATGTGAGTATGTGTGTGTGCATGTGTGAGTGTGTGTGCATGTGTGCGTGTATGTGTGCGTGCATGTGAGTGTGCATGTGTGAGTGTATGTGTGTGTGCATGTGTGAGTGCATGTGTGAGTGTATGTGTGTGTGCATGTGTGAGTGTATGTGTGTGGGCATATGTGAGTGTATGTGTGTGTGCATGTGTGAGTGTGTGTGTATGTGTGTGCATGTGTGTGTGCATGTGTGAGTGTATGTGTGTGCATATGTGTGTGCATGTGTGTGTGCATGTGTGAGTGTATGTGTGTGCATATGTGAGTGTATGTGTGTGTGCATTTGTGAGTGTATGTGTGTGTGCATATATGAGTGTATGTGTGTGTGTGCAAGTGTGAGTATGTGTGTGTGTGCATGTGTGAGTGTGTGCATGGGTGTGAGAGTGCATGACTGACTGTGCGTGTGTGTGTGTGTGCGTGTTTTGGTGACTGTGTGTGTGTGTGTTCAAGTGTGTGTGGAATGTGTGTGAGTGTGCATGGCTGACTGTGTGTGTGTGTGAGTGTGCATGGGTAATTGTATGAGTGTGTGGACGGGTGACTGTGTGAGTGTGTGCATGGGTGACTGTGTATGAGTTTGAATGTGCATGGCTGACTGTGTGTGAGTGTGTGTGCATGGGTGACCGTGTTTCTCAAATATTAGAGGAAGTAGCCACCCACTGTGAGTGCTGGCTGAAGTGCCAACTGTTGAGTAAGTAGAAAGAGCGATCCAGAGTCTGAGAGCGGGTAAAGCGCCGGGCAGAGATGACCTCCCAAGCAAACAGCGAGAGAAGGTGGCGTATATTACGGGCTGCCCTACGTGACATCATTATAACGGTCTGGACCACTGGACGGTTTTTCGCAGGATTGTGGTCTCCATCTTTAAGAAGTGGGACCGCACAGATTATAAGAACTACAGGGGCAACTCCCTCCTCAGAGTGAGGGCGAGAAAGATCCTGGCAAAGATTATTCAACATCGCCTTGCCAGGCAGCACGCTGAAGAGAGGCTTGCGTAGCCCCAATGTGGTTTCAGGCCAGGGAGGTCCTGCACAGACGCAGTATTATTTGTCCTTCTGCTACAGCAGAGGTATAGGGAATTCCAACGGGACCTACATCTCTGCTTTATTGACCTGATCAAGGCCTATAATACCATCAATAAGCCTGGGCTGTGGATTTTTCTTCGTAATTTTGGAGTCCCTGAGGGCCTTCATTATGGTGGGTAAAACTACGTGGCCGGGAGACTGAGCCATTCCTTGTTCACCATGGGGTGCGCCAGGGTTTAACCATGCAGTTCGAGAAGTTTGACATGGCCTTCCTGGAGGAATCTCCATCTGGTGCAGACACAATGAGAGGCTTTTCGATGCCCGGGTGCGGTCGAGGGATGAATCCCTGTTGGTCAACCACGTTATGTATGCTGATGATCTGGTGATTGCTGCTCACTTAGAGAAGGAGTTGGAGGTGCTGCTGCTTGACCTGGAGTGTGCCACGAAGAGGTGGGGAATTACCATCAGTCGCAAAAAAAACGAATGCCAAGGTATTTTCATGTCACCAAACACTCCACCCCCTCAATTCCCCATGAGTGATGGGGCGGTTGTGGAAACAGTGGAGAAGTTTCCATACACGGGCAGTGTGCTTATGAACAAGCTCCGGTTTGATCGCAGATGTCTCACTCCGAATCAGGCGAGCAGCATCTTCTTTTCGTCAGCTTTGAAACGCTGCTGTGTGGAAGCTACCTGTCCGATCGATCTACACAAAGCTCCGGGTCTTCTCGGCCTTGGTCATGCCCTCCCATGTCTATGCCTGCGAAACCTGGACCCCTCCTAATGGAACATCTGATCTGCTTATGAACATTCAAACCGGCGCTGCCTACGATCCATCCTGGGTTTAACATACAGGCTGGATTGTGTGAGGGGATTACAAGATCCTTGAAAGTTCTGGACACAGTCCCATCAATGGGATTCTCTGGCAGGCGAGGCTGCGTTGGCTGGGTCATATAACTCGCATGCAACGGTAAGGGAGGCTGTGTGTGTGCAATGGTAAGGGGGGTTGTGTGTGTGTAATGGTGAGGGGGGCTGTGTGTGTGCAGTGGTAAGGGGGGCTGTGTGTGTGCAATGGTCAAGGGGGGCTGTGTGTGTGTAATGGTAAGGGGGCTGTGTGTGTGCAATGGAAAGGGGGGCTGTGTGTGTGTAATGGTAAGGGGGGCTGTGTGTGTGCAATGGAAAGGGGGCTGTGTGTGTGCAATGGTAAGGGGGGCTGTGTGTGTGCAATGCTAAGGGGGGCTGTGTGTGTGCAATGGTAAGGAGGCTGTGTGTGTGTAATGGTAAGGGGAGGGGGGGGCTGTGGGTGTGTAATGGTAAGGGGTGGGGGGGTTTTGTGTGTGTGCAATGGAAAGGGGCGGGGGCTGTGGGTGTGGGGGGGGGATGTCCAGGATTGCCCATTACCAGAATTCCTCACCACCAACACGCGGTTGTTTCAGGATTCCACGCCGGGGATTTTGGTTTAGCGATGGATTGCGCGATGAGACAGAAGTGGACTCTTCCACTTCTCTCATCTCCACCTCCCCCCCGGGTCCCGGCTGCGAGTGGTAGCGTCCCGTGACGTCTGCGCGTCACCCCGGTCCCGTGGAGACACGGGACCGAAATAGACCCGACGCGGATTAATGCACTGGGAGGGGTGGTGGGGGTGGTGGGGGTTGTGGGGGTGGCTCCCCTGCTCCCCTCTCTCGCTCCCTCCCCTCCCTCCATCTCCCGTCTCCTACTCCCTCCCTCGGCCCCTCCCTCCCCTCTCTCAATCCATAGATCTATCCATCTCTCCCTCCATCATCGCATCACTCCAGCTCTCTCCACATCCCTCTCCATCCATCATCACCCTCTCTCACTCCCTATGTCTTTCTCACTCCCCATCTCTCTCTCACTCCCTCTCTTATTTTTACGATCAGAGGAAACAAGAAGATGCTCGGTTTAGTCGGCACTTTGCTTTGTTCATCATTTCGTCTTATTTCGTTTTTTATTGCTTTGCTTTATGTGCTCCCCCCCCCCCCCCCGCTCTTTAAATGAGAGATTTGACGTATTTTCCCATTGTGAAACAAAATCAATCTGTGCTACTTTCTTCGTAGGCACAAACATCAACACGAAGAAGCACACTCCTCCTCCTTACCCCTTCCATATCTCTCTAACCCCTTTCTCTCTCTACCCCATCTCTATACCCACTCTCTTTACCCCCTCTATCTACCCCCTCTCTCTCTCTACCCCCATCTCCCTACTCTCTCTCTCTCTATGTTCCCCCTGTTTTCTATGTAATTTTCTTTTAACTACGACAAGTGCTGCATCTGCACCCAGCACTCCTCGCAGTCCTATGGCCTCCAATGACAGCTTATATCTGCATGCATAGCTCTCCGTCTTCTGCCACCGAGCCCACGGCCTCCTCCAGTGCCCACTGCTCCGTGAATGCCGGCATGGCATGGATCAACTGGCACCGACAAGAGCGCGGAAGATGCCCAGGCTGCTGGCCGGATGTTTCCCCTCCACGACCACCTTTCTCGCCCTGTATATGGCGAACTTGGCGTAGCCGACGAGTACGTTGACCTGCCCCTGAAGATGTTGGGATCCATCTCCCTTCGGGTGTCCAAAGATGAGAACCGTCGGGGAGAAGTGGAGGCTGAACCTTAGGAGGATGTTTCTAAGGACCTTGAATAGCGAGTCCAGGCTCTTGCACTCCACGTATTGATGCGCCACCGTCTCCACTTTACCGCGGAACCGGCACTCCGGGGACGTGTCGGTGAAGCGCGCCAGGGAGGCATTGGTGGTGACGGTGCCGTGGGCGATGCTCCAGCTGAGGTCGCTCATGCGGTTGTACGTCGGGCTGGAGTAGAGTTGAAACTGGATCATGTAGGAGTAGAGCACCTTCCTCTTTCCGTTTGTGAAGGTCACATCCGGTAGGTTTTCCATCCGGCACAGGTCATGATCTGCCTTTGTTTATCGGCAGTGGCGACTGAGGGGTATGATGGAGAGCTCCGTGGAGGGGGACCGAGAGGGGCCATGTCATCCCCAATGCCGATGGGGGGCGTTCTCCCTTCTCACTCCCGCTCTCACTCTCTCTCACTCCATCTCTCTCACTCCCTCTCTCTCACTTCCTCTCTCTCTCACTCCCTCTATCTCTCTCTCTCACTCCCTTAGGAATCCCTGAACGAGATCGTCTGGACAGCCCTGTCACCCTGCAGGAGCTCCACACCGCTGTGAAAGGGCTCGCAGCTGGTAAAGCCCCAGGGATTGACGGCCTGCCAGTTAAGTTTTATGCGGCCTTTTGGGATGAGCTTGGCCCTCCAGTACTGGAATTGTTGACGGAGAACCTGCAGAAGGGTGAACTCCCACAGAACTGCAGGAGAGCAGTGGTCTCCCGGCTGTCCAAGAAGGGGGACCTGCGCCTCATCGAGAATTGACGACCCGTGTCCCTCTTCTGCGCCGACTACAAACTCTTCTCCAAGGTGCTAGCAAACTGTCTCAAGACAGTGCTGGGTCAGCTGATCCTGCCGGACAGTCGTATTGCATCCCGGCCGGTGCTTATACGACAACATCGGTACGGTCAGAGACGTAATCTCCCTTGCAGAAGCGCACAACATGGACTTGGGCCTCCTCTTCCTGGATTAGGAGAAGGCCTTTGACAGGGTGAGCCACGAGTACTTGGATAAACTCCTAACGTCGCTCGGCTTTGGCCAGGCCTTCATCTCGCACGTTAGGCTCCTGTACACGGGCACATTCAGCCTCTTGAAGATAAACCAGCGGCTCGGCACCCCTTTCCCTGTGACGAGGGGGGCTGCTGTACACCTTGTCCATTGAGCTACTGCTATGCCACCTGAGACGAAATCTATCTGGCTTCAAGGTCCCGGGACCTGAGAATGCGGTTGTCAGGCTCTCGGCTTACGTAGATGACATATGCGTCGTGCTCAATGACGCGCATGACATCTCCGCGCTTTGCCAGGTGGTTGCACTGTACGAGAGGGCCTCCTCCGCCAGGGTCAACTGGGCCAAGTGCGAGGCCCTGTGGTTGGGCTGGCGAGGCGTTGTTCGCTTTGTGATCCTCCCAAGAGGAGTCAGTTGACAGGCCGACGGAGTCAAGTGCCTAGGGGTTTGCCTGGGGAAACCACATGTCACTCTGAACAACTGGACTGAGCTGGCTGAAACAAATCGAGGCTAAATGACTGACATGGGCACACCTCGCTCCGCAGATGTCCTTTAGGGGCCGAGTGCTCATCGCTAACACCCTGGCAACATCCGTGCTGTGGCACAAGACCAAGGCCCTCCAGCCTCCTGCTTGGCCACTCACCAGAGTCAACCGCTCACTCGCGCACTTCGTCTGACATGGGAAGCACTGGCTCAGGCCGGGGGTTCTTTGCCTGCCATTGGGTGAGCGTGGCCAGGGTCTGGTGGATGTCTCCGCCAGGGTCATGAGCTTTAGGCGCATGGCCGTCAGGCGGCTGCTGTACGACCAGGCAGATCTTCCCTGGAAGGAGCTCTTCCTGATGGACTTGAGCCTGGTCGACTACACGAGGCTGCCAGGTTATTACCAGAGCCTTTTGGACGCGTGGCGGGAGCTTCGAGTGGAGCAGAATGCGTGCGCACTATGACCTCGCACAGTTCCTGAACGAGCCCTTGTTCTGCAATATCCTCTTCCAGGGGATCAGAGAAGAGGGGACCCTGGTTATATGCCTCACATCAGTAGGGCTGCAGGCCCACCAGCGCAAGTGGAAGTCTGCAGCTGAGATCGCCAGCACTGCGGGACTCTGCTCCATGCTCCCCGGGGAGACGTTGGTGCGGGACGTCGCTCCGCGCCATGAAGGAGCTGCGCCTGAAGCTGGAGGCGCCGGGGGATGATGGGCCCCCCTCCTCCTCCTTCCCGGAGTTGTGCTTCTCCTGCACGCAACCCCCTAGCCACAGCAACTCCGAGATGCTACTGAAGCTCCGAGGCTGCAGGAACGTGCCCCTGAATAGCGCCCCAAACAAAGTGCTCTACACGTGATGTGTCAAGGTGCTGCATTCCCGGGACCTGGCCGACCTACCGAACACAACATGCAGAGACCATTTCTCTCCCTCATTGTGGCTGCCCCCCCCCCCAGTGGAAACAAATGTACAAGTCTCCCGTAGCCAAACGCTGCGGTGACTTCCAGTGGAGATTGGCACACCGGACGTTTCCATCGGCCGTGTGGCTCAGCCGAATCTCATCAGGAGTAACAGATTTGTCAATTTTCTGCGGTGCCAGGGAGGATCTGCCCCACCAGTACTTACGCTGCCAGCGGCTCAACCCAATGTTCCGCCTTTTGGGGAACATCTTCAGGAAACTGGGGTGCCCTTATACAACAGCAGCTTCGTATATGGGGTGCCTTACCTGGCTAACAAGCGCCATGACCTCGCCAACTTCGTCTGTGCTCAAGCGAATATGTCAGTGTACAAGCTTTGAAAAAAGATGCTGCAAGGTGACGCTGGTGGCTGCTCTGTGCTTCCAGTGTTCAGGGGCCTGCTCATGGCGCGGCTCTGGCTGGAGTACGCGTACCACACACATGCCGGTGATGTGCGGTCTTCTTCAAACCCTGGGGGGCCGGAAAATCCCTCTGTACCAGCGTGGATGGCACCCTCATCGTCACATTCTAATCTGCTCGCTTTTCGCCGTGGCGTGCGCGATGACCACCATCACGTGACTTTTTGTGTTGGGCGCGGCGCATTTAGCGCCACAGCGCGTGGATTTATAGTGTTTGTTACTTGTTTGCTGGTGACTTTGTATATTTCGTATTGGAATCGCCTCCAGTGCTGTTCCTGCTGGCGGCAATAAAAGTTGTTTAAAAGTCAAAAAGTCTCTATCTCACTCTCTCTCTCTCACTCTCTCTCTCACTCTCTGTCTCTCACTCCCTCCATCCCACGTTCCACGTCTCCCGCTGAGTGTACAAGCGTGTATGTACACACGTGCACACAAGTACACAAAGATAAAGAGCCCCCGTATAGTCTTAACAGACTGTAGGGGCAAGTGCTGTTAGCGAGCACCTATGAGAGCCGGAACGGTACACGAGGTTGTGGGTGGCCAGCACCACGCCCGACCCCGCCTTTGTCTCCCCAGTGGCGATGTTTACACCTCACCAGGTACTCATTTGAGGCTGAGTCGACCTAAGGGGAGGCCCAGAACCGGTTCAGATAATCGTAACCGGTGGTGTTGGCCGTGAGCGGGAATCGAACTTGGGTTGCCGGGTTCATAGTGCAGCGCGTTAACCGCTGCACCACCGCTCCCCCAACACACACACGTGCATAGACACACGTGTACACACACGTGCATAGACACACACGTGTATACACACGTGCACGCACACGTGCATAGACGCACACGTGTACACACACGTGCATACACACACACGTGTAAACACACGTGCATACACACACGTGTACACACACGTACATACACACGTGCATAAACACACACACACGTGTACACACACACTAATCGTTGCATTTGCACGCGTGCATACGCATGCAAAACAGCAGCGGCTGTTAAGATTCCAGTCTTGTGCTGCAGAGACACGAGGATTCTAAAATGGCAATGCGTGTGTGCGTACACACAAACACAGACAAAGGTGCCCCGTGTAACCCACACTGTTTATTTTGGGCAAGTGCTGTTCGCGAGCACCTATGCAGGCCGGCACGGGAAACGAAGGGGGGGGGGTCCGCATTTGTGCCTGCCCGGCCGCCTTTGTCTTCCCATCGCTGCATCAGATACTCATTTGAGTCGACCTGGGGGAGGGCCCGAGACCGTTGGAATCGAACTCGGCTCGTTGGGTTCGTAGTGCAACGCGCGAACCACTGCACCACTGCTCCCCCACCACACACGGGCATCCTCTGATTCGTTCCCAATGGCTCCATTCATTTAAATTGCCCCCGTTCATTCATTCACGTCAATGGCCTCCGTTCATTCATGTCGATGGCCTCCGTTCATTCATTCATGTCGATGGCCTCCATTCATTCATTAATGTCTGTGGCCTCCGTTCATTCATCTCCATTGCCTCCATTCATTCATCTTCATGGCCTCCACTCATTAATTTCCATTGTGTCCATTCATTCGAATCCTCAATGAATCCTTCAATGATGCCAACACGTCTTGCAGAAGAGCCGTCATTGTCTTCCTTCGGAGGTCACGTGTGCGGGGAGCGGTGGCACTGCGCTAACAAACCCCGGCAGAGACCCGAGTTCGATTCCCGCTCACGGCCGCCAACATCGATGACGATTATCTGAACCGGGTCCCTGCCCCCCCCTAGGTCTAATCAGCCTTAAATGAGTACCTGGTGCGGTGTGCATTAAACATCGCCACTGGAGAGACAAAGGCGGCCGGGCGTAGCGCTGGCCACCTTCCTCCTCGCTACGCGCTAACAGCACTCGCCCCAAAAGTCGGTTCACCACGTTCAATCCACTGCTGGATTGATTATTGAACAATTCATGTCCACCGTCTCTCACGATCCACCCAGCTTCTGCCTTACACACGTACTGCAAGGCAACCGCAGGCACCATTACGTAATCGGCATCCAATCCGAATGGGGGATAATATCTGGGCCAGAGAGGACGGGCAGAGTCGCACAGAGAGGTTCTGGAACCATCGGGAGGGTTCCACGAGGGGGCGTGGCTAGAGGCGGAGTTTAGCTCCGCCGGGAGGGATTTAAGGAAGATCGGGGCAGGGCTCGAGGTCGGTGTGGGAAGCCTGGGTTCCGGACCGCGTCGCTGCTCATCCCCTCGCCACGGGCCACGTGACGGATCCTCCAACGGAGCTCACCCCTCCTCCCGGCACGCCGTCAGTCAGCGGCGAGGCCGGGAGAGTGGAGTGAGCCGCAGGGGTGCTCTGAGAGGGACACCTCGTCTACGGTGTTGAAAAGAGGGAAATCACCCGGAGGAGGAAGGAGCGGAGCTGTGCCGTACTACCGTTAATTAAAGAAGCACTCTGGAGGAGTCGTCCGCCATTGCTCACGCGAAGGGGACGCCCGCCATTACGTGCGCAGAGTCGCCCGTACGGCAGGACGCCGCCATCTTGGACAGTGCGGCGAAGGCGGGTTCGGAGCCCGCCATTTCTGACGAGCCGCGTGCGGTGAAGGGTGCGGCAGCCGCTGCTGTCGTACGGGGCAGTGCCGATCGCGGCTGTCGACTTCCTCATGTTAAGGAATTCATTGCAGCCGGTGGTGACTGGAACGCCTTCACCTGGAGATTCAAAGCGGCCTTCCGTTCGGTCCACTGGACGGAGGAGGACGCTGGTCACTCTACCGACCATGTTAGATGACGACGCTCTGGCAGTCTTCAGGTCTATTCCTCCAGAAAAGAGAGCAACAAAGTGAGTATGCCGGGATGGCGGAAGTTTATGAGCCACCTTCAGACACACAGAGGAAGTTTATGCAGCATAAGCGAGGTAATTCAGAATCTCCCCTTGCCTACTTTGATGGCGTTGGCTATGGCCGCCTACCCCGATTTGCTTGTCCGGCGCACGATATTTTTCCCCTCTTGATCTGTCTTTGGGGTTTTGGCAGCTACCCCTGGACGACTCGTCAAAACCTAAAACTGCGGTTCGCACGCCTCAAGGTCTCTTTCAGTTCAACTGCCTTCCGATGGGCTTGAATTCGGCCCCGGCCACCTTTCAGCGGTTAATGGAGTTCGTTTTGACCGGCTTACAGTGGAACACTTGTCTCATTTACTTGGACGACGTTATTGTGTATAGTCGCACTTTCGACGAACATCTGTGGCGATTGCGCTCCGTTTTTGATAGAATGCGCTCCGCTAACTTGAAATTTAAGCTGGCCAAATGTCACTTACTGCAGAATTTGGTACGCTATTTGGGTGATATCATTAGTTCCGAGGGCATTGCCACGGACCCTGAAAATACTGCCTGTGTCCGCGATTGGCCGACCCCCACGAGTTTGGGGGATGTGCGCAGCTTCGTGGGATTTGTGTTATACTACCGTAGATTCGTGCCGCGCTTCGCTATGGTCGCTAGGCCATTGCACGCGTTGACTACTAAAAATAAGAGGTTTAAATGGGGTCCGGAGGAAGAGGCTGCGTTTTCTGCCCTCCATGAACAGCTGGCTAATTCGCCTACGCTCGTGTATCCTGATTTTTAGATACCAGTTCTCCTTGACGCTGATGCTAGCGATACGGGCATCAGCGCTGTCTTGTCTCAAATTAAGAATGGTGTGGAAAAAGTGGTCGCGTATGGCAGCCATGTCCTTTCGCCTGCAGAACGTCGTGATTGTGTTACCCGGAGGGAACTTTTGGCCATTGTTTATTTCGTCTGCAAATACAGGCCTTACCTCTATGGCAGGGAGTTTGTTGTCCACACCGATCATGCGGCTCTTCAATACTCCTTGAAAATCCAACAGCCGGCTGGCCAACTCTCTCGTTGGCTAGAAATTTTGCAGGAATTATCTTTCAGCATTGTTTACCTTAAAAGCTCTCGCCATTCCAATGCAGATGCTTTATCGTGACTGCCACAACCGCCTCGTTGCCCGTGTTTGTCTGGGACGAGTCGTTGTGGACCCATTGCCTTACAGACGAGTATGGCAATGTCTGCAGTCACCGCTTCTGAGCCTCTAGACACGGGTGCACCGGTTGACAGCATGTTGCAGCTTCCTCGCGCCGTAAGGATGCGCAAGCAGCTCCTTGACGACTCCTTAGGGCAGGGGTGGGGAACCTTTTTTCTGCCAAGGGCCATTTGGATATTTATAACATCATTCGCGAGCCATGCAAAATTATCAACTTTAAAATTTGCCTCATATTTCGTCAAACATTGAGTTAATTCACCCCTAATGTGATGGCTGGAACTGCTTCTCTTTGGTGAGGCGTATGATGTTAGCTGGTATTGATGATGTTGCTACTCGCAACTGCTTTTCCAGGTTTGCTCCTAGATTTATTGAATTTCGAGTCCCGCCTGCGGTTGCCTTGGCAGGGCCAGATGGAATGATTTTGCGGGCCTTATACGGCCCGCGGGCCAGACGTTCCCCACCCCTGCCTTAGGGAATCTGCGGCGTCGGGCAGGGCACGCGCAGGTGACTTCCGCTTCTGGCGAGGGTGGTCGGTTGATTCTTCACGATGGCCTTTTAATGTGGAGGCAGGAAACGTTGGATCGTTGGCAGGTTGTCATTCTTTTTAACCTCTGGGGCGGCTTGGTTCGTGCGCTGCATTGGAAAAAATTGTTACACTTTGGAGTTCAGAAGTCACTGTTGACATTGCAACAGGATTATTATTGGCTGATAGCCGATGTCTCCAAATGTATCCAATCTTGTACGGCATGTGCTCAGAGAAAACCGCCACAGCAGAAATGCCACCCGCCGCTGCAATCTATTTCGGTCTCGCGTATCAATGAGTTGGTGGCACTCGTTGTCTTAGGGCCCTTTCTAGTCACATCTAGAGGGAACAAATTCCTTTTGGTGGGTGTTGAATATTTTTCTTGCTGGCCGATGGCTTGACCGCTACCGGACCAGTCGGCGGCCTCCATTGCCGACGCGTTTTTGAACGGGTATGTTATGGATAAAGGTGCTCCCGAACAGCTGCTTACGGACCAGGGTCGGAACTTTTCCTCTAAATTGTTGCGCGAGGTCTGCGATGCTTTGTGCATTAAAAAAATCAGAACGTCGCCATACCACCCTCAGACAGACGGAATGGTCGAACGTTTGAACAGGATCCTGTCTGCCATTCTCTGTCAGATGGTGGATACCAGGCAGGCAGATTGGGATCTGCATGTGTCGAGCGTGCTCACTACGTATAGGATGGCCCCGCACGCTTCCACGGGATTTTCGCCATTTTTCCCTATGTATGGGCGGGAGAACGTACCCCCTATAGATTCCCAATTGGGTGCACCGATTGCTAACACTAAATCTAAACTGCCGGAAAACGTCTGCGGTTCCTTGCCGTGGATTTCTGAGGCACGGGAGGTTGCTAAAATCAACACCGCCAAGACATAAGCGCGCAATGAACGTTATGCGCACAGATCTGACCATCACCTGTTAAGGTCCGTCGGCGACAGGGTTTGGGTACATTGCCCTCAAGTGCCCATTGGCACCTCCCCTGAGCTGCATAGGCCCTGGCACGGACCTGTGGAGGTGGTCGAAGTCAAACGTCTTCATTGTGTGCGTATCCGGGCGGGCCGCCGTCGTTGGTTCGTCCACCGCACGTTGTTGAATCCATTTGTCCCTCCTTGGCTTGCTCCTTCATCCTCACAAATTGAACTGCCGAAGTCTGATGTGTCTGACGAACCTGGGGCAACACAGGTGCGTGATGATCGCTCGGAGGGATCTGTTTTACTGCCCACAGTATCCGAGCCTCTGACTACCGACGTGAGCTGCGACCCCGAGCGGGCCGACCCTGCTGCGAAGGAGCCCTCCGCTCCACCATCGCTCATCCTGCCGCCCGGCGTGCTGACCACAGAAGAGCAGGAGGCAGTTTCTGTCGCTGGTCCAGCATCGCGGACTCGCTCCAAGACGCTTCGATTTCGTTGAATTCGCCACATGCTGTTCTTATACCCTTGTTTTACTGTGTTCATTCGTTGTATTCTCTTGTTAATGGTTACAGCGACAGCAACACGCCCGCCGTGCCCTCGATTCCCGGCACTGGCTTCCGATACCGCAGCGGAATAAGCATCTGCGAGCCAGGTGGAATGTCAACCGAAACCTCGGACAGCGCCTGCACCTGGCGGTCAGGAGCGGACTGGCCCCACGGTGACGGCAAGAAGGAAATTTTCTGGCCCCCCGGTAATTCAATACAATTCTGATCCACCCTTATCTGAATGGGCATTTTCGCCAGGAAATCGGTCCCCAATAAGCATGGCACCGCGAGGGACCTGGAGATCAACACTGTCCCTGAAGCCGAAACACCCCCAACCGATATACTCGCGTCCACCTGACCCACAATGCCCATACTCCCTCCGTTCGCCGCTATGCACGAGTCGTAAACCGGTCGTACCCGCCCCGGCGGAATGGACAGGAGATGGAATATCACGTCGGAGATAATGGTCGCGGACGCACCCGAGTCCACCAAAATGCGCACGTCGACCCCTTGGATCGAGCCTGGCACAGTCGACGACCCAGTAGCGGCCGCAACCACCCTCCGTGCCAATTTCCGCCACTGCGTCAGCGAGCGACGCGGATCTCTCAGCGCCCCCCCGTTAGGAATGTCTCCCGGACCGCATACTGACGGTGATGCATGAGATGACAGGCCTTGCCGGGTGTCTGATGCGTACTGACTTGCCTGACATGGTTGATTTTCCTGCATCGCGTCCCTGGCAGGGACCTCCGGCTGGAGAGGCGGCCGAGAGCGACCCCAACACTCCCTCACGAAGTGTCCCCGACGGCCGCAGTGAAAGCACGACGAGTCGGCTCGTCGTCCGGCTCCCCCTCTGTCTTGCCGATCCCGCAGCGGTGGGCCCGAGTGCAACTCCACTCCCCCTCGAGTAGCCCACTGTGCCGATGCTACCGCCAGCTCCTCAGGCCCCATCTCGCCCCGTACGTAGATGGCTTTGGACGGATCCCACCCGGCGGCACCACCTTCGATGTTGGGGCTCCCCGTCCAGGCCGTCACCTGCTTCCACCGGCGTAGGTTGAATTGCGCGTCCCGGCACTTAGCCGCCATCCGGGAGGTCAGCTGCTCATGGCCGCACACCGGCATGGGGATGCCCAAATCCCTGGACAGCTCCAACATCTTGCCCAATATTAAAGGCTCCAGCAAGTCGGGCTCCGTGTCCGGATATGCGGCCATAGCCAGCTCTAACACAGCGCCCCGGAAAGCCACTGGCGATTCTTCTGGTGCCCGTTGCCGCTGCACGAATCTGCGATGTGCGTCGTCTGGGGGCTCGTAAGCTTCTGCCATTTCCTCGAACACTCCTTTCAGCGTCGTCTTCCTCGCAGCCTTGATGGAGCGGAAGAATATCACAGACTCGTCGTCCAGGAGCGTCGGCAGGACCTCCAAGGCTTCCGCATCCGTCCACTTGGCGGATCGGACCGCCGCCTCAAAACGGCAGGCAAATGCACTCCAATCCCCGCCAACTGAGAACTCCTTAACCATTGTCAGACGATGGCTGTGGGTCCCCGAGTCGCCGTCTCCCGCTGCAGGTGTTCCACGCGGTGGCGACAAGATGGCGTCTCCATGCGGTGGGGGCAAGATGGCGGCTTCCCGTGGTGGAGGCGACAAGATGGCGGCTTCCCGCCGTTCGTCCCCGACCACACCCAAGATGGCGGCGTCTTGCCGCGTGTCGGAGAGGGCGGGAAGCGTCGCACAGGCCCCAATGGCGGACGGCTCGGCCCCACTCAAAGGCTCCCCGCATTACACATATGTAACCAACCGTGCTAATTGGAGGTGCGGGAGAAGGATAACAAACTATAGGTCTCTGTGTGAGTCTATGGTTCTCTGTGAGAGCCTATGGTTCTCCGTGTACTGAGTCTATGGGTCTCCGTGTATAGAGTCTATGGGTCTCTGTGTACAGAGTCTATGTGTCTCCGTGTACTGAGTCTATGGGTCTCCGTGTATAGAGTCTATGGGTCTCTGTGTACAGAGTCTATGTGTCTCGTGTACATAGTCTATGGGTCTCCGTGTACTGAGTCTATGTGTCTCCGTGTACTGAGTCTATGTGTTTCCGTGTACTGAGTCTGTGTATCCGTGTACTGAGTCTATGGGTCTCCGTGTACAGAGTCTATGGTTCTCCGTGTACTGAGTCTATGGGTCTCTGTGTATAGAGTCTATGGGTCTCTGTGTACAGAGTCTATGTGTCTCCGTGTACTGAGTCTATGTGTCTCCGTGTACAGAGTCTATGGGCCTCCGTGTACAGAGTCTATGGGTCTCCGTGTATAGAGTCTATGGGTCTCTGTGTACAGAGTCTATGTGTCTCGTGTACTGAGTCTATGGGTCTCCGTGTACATAGTCTATGGGTCTCCGTGTACTGAGTCTATGTGTCTCCGTGTACTGAGTCTATGTGTTTCCATGTACTGAGTCTATGTGTCTCCGTGTACTGAGTCTATGGGTCTCTATGTACAGAGTCTGTGTCTCCGTGTACAGAGTCTATGTGTTTCCGTGTACAGAGTCTATGGGTCTCTGTGTACAGAGTCTATGTGTCTCGTGTACTGAGTCTATGGGTCTCCGTGTACATAGTCTATGGGTCTCCGTGTACTGAGTCTATGTGTCTCCGTGTACTGAGTCTATGTGTTTCCATGTACTGAGTCTATGTGTCTCCGTGTACTGAGTCTATGGGTCTCTATGTACAGAGTCTGTGTCTCCGTGTACAGAGTCTATGTGTTTCCGTGTACAGAGTCTATGGGTCTCTGTGTACAGAGTCTATGGCTCTTGGCTGCCCGCTGCCTCGCTCGTCTCGACCACGGGGAAACCATCGCCCCGCGCGAAGATGACAATTCAAGGGTGGTGCAGTAGAGGATTCCGATGAACAAGGGGGTCAGGTAGGTTACAACAACAAATACGATACAAAAACACGATACGAGTTGCAAGGTATAGCGAAGGTGAACAAATCTAAATGGCTCATTGGCCCCAATGAGCCATTTAGATCTTCTTTCAGAAGTGTCCTGGATATCGTAACAAAACATTGCTCAAGGAAGTGGGATTATCGCCATCATAGTGTGGAAATGTATAGCCGCTCACACTGCACCAGGTACTCATTTGAGGCTGAGTCGACATAAGAGAGACCCAGGACCGGTTCAAATCATCGTCACCGGTGTTGGCCGCGAGCGGGAATCGAACTCGTGCCGGCCGGGTTTGTAGCGCAGCGCGGCTGACCGCTCCGCGCCCGGCTCTCCGCGTGACACCAACACGGGCCGTTGCGCGTCGTCGCTTTAACATGTTCTCTGTCCATATTTTGTTTGTTGCGGTTGCACCCGACTTAAGAGCCGCATGGCTCACAGGGCTATACCGAATAATTAAAACTTGAATCTTGAAAACGTGCGCCACTCACTCGTGTGCGATTACTGCCCCCTGGTGGTGTGGAGCGGTTACTGAGCGAAACTCGCACGGTGGTCAACCACCGCGCTGCAGCTCACAAATTAACTCACTCACTCATGCACCCACTCACTCAAACACCCACTCACCCACTCACTCAAACACCCACCCACTCACTCAAGCACCCACTCACTCATTCATGTACCGACTCACTCAAACACCCACTCACTCAAACACCCACTCAAACACCCACTCAAACACCCACTCAAACACCCACTCACTCATTCATGCACCCACTCACTCAAACACCCACTCACCCACTCACGCATTCATCCATTCACCCACTCACCCACGCATCAATTCACCCACTCACCACACTGCAGGTCTCCCCCTTCCCCTATACAGACCACGCGAGTAGCGATAGAAGAGTGAAGGGGTGAGCGAGTGAGGGGCCGTCCATAAATGACGTCACGCACCTAGGGGGGGGGGTAAAAAATTTGTGACGATGTGTGACGAGGGGGGGGGTTTGAGAAATGTGACGTCACATCAAAATGCGCAACTGTAATGAAATATAGACGACACGTTCTACTTAATTAGATTGATGTAGGAGAAAACATTTATCAAAAAGTCTGAGTGTAGCGGCACATTACATACGCACTACAATGACAATAGTTTAAAGCGATATGAAGCATGATATTTTGGGGGGGGGGGCACAGCTTTGTGACGTCATATTTTAGGGGGGGGGGTCTGACTTTTTGTGACGTCGTGTGACGAAGGGGGGGGGGGGGGTCAAAAATCGTCCAAAATCGCGTGACGTAATTTATGGACGGTCCCTGAGTCCGTGAATATGTGGGTGTGTGAGTGAGTGGGTGAGTTGGTGGGTGAGTGGGTGGTTGAAGCACACAAAGCCTCGCCGCTGAAACCATCATCACGCGAACTCCTCTCGTCATCCTCACGACAACTTCTGGCTGGCCGTCGAACAAAGACGGTGATCACCGGATCATTGCGTGGCGCTTTCAGAAGCTATATACACTACACTATACACTACATTATACACTACACTATATACTACACTATACTACACTATACTACACTATACACTACACTATACAGTACACTATACACTGCACTATACACTGCACTATATACTACACTATATACTATACTACACTATACACTACACTATACTACACTATACACTACTATATACTACACTATACTACACTATACACTACACTATACTACACCATACTACACACTACACTATACTACACTACATACTACACTATATACTACACTACATACTACACTATACTACATACTACACACTACACTATATACTACACTATACTCGATACTGCACACTACACTATACTACACTATACTACACACTACACTATACACTACACTATACACTACAATATACACTACACTCTATACTACATACTACACTATACACTGCAATACACTATACACTAAACTCTATACTGCACACTACACTATATACTACACTACACACTACACTACACACTACACTTTCCATCGAATAAAGACGGTGGTCACTAGATCATCGCGCGGCGCTTTCAGACGCACTATTTCCACGGCCGTCTGGAACGCTCTTCCCCGCCGATGTTAGTGTAGTGGGTTCTCACACGACAGAGACGGTGAAGTAGAGGCAACAATATTTATTTTAACTCAACGCTTGATACGGGGCAACGTCTACAACACTAAGAAGGGGTAACGGCCCCTTCACTCGTACTACACTAGGAGACACCCCAAGGCTACCTGCCTATCCACCTACGCTCCCAGGTCCTCCGCTAAGGGCTCTAAGGGAGGCTACATGACCTGGCCCAGCCAAGGCGCACCGCTGGCTTGCTCTGCCCGGCCCTGAGAAGGACTGCGGGTCAGAGGAGTCCCAGGGTCAAGCTAGCCGGTCTTCAGTCTTCAACTGGGTCTTTGGACTTTGGCTCGCGAACACTGCCCCTAGGTCTCTGGCTCCCCGTCTCTAATACCAATTCCCCACCGAGTGGCGGGGTTCTGAGGGATCACAGCACACCCCGCAACCCACACCCGTTGGGAGGGGCGTGGGGGATCCAAAGCCCACACAGCCCCCTGCGGGTAAGCCAAGGGTGGTAGCTGTAACCGATGTGTGTTTGTCCCGTAACACCACGACATTAGGAAGCCCACTGGGAGCTGCGCTGCACTTTGAAATCGTCGTCTACATTTGTAATGCGAGCGCAAGCGGGGTTCGCTGCTGGTCTTTGGACCAATCATACGGCCCGGGGTATTGGGGGGCGGAGCCAGTATGGGGGCGTATGTGAAGGTCCCCGCTCACCTCGGGTCCAATCGGAAGCGAGGTGAGTGGGGGCGGAACCTAGGGGCGGTGCCAGCAGGGCGCGATGGGGAGGCGAGATCTGGAAGGTTCGGAAGGGCGTGGTTTGAGGGAGGAGACAGGGTCACGTGGTGAAGGGGATATAGGTGGGAGCCGGAAGGGCTCCAGGTCAGTTGTTGGAGTGAAGAAGGGGGACCACGTTGTGTGGCCGGAGGGAATCCGCGCCATCAGCCACGTGGCTGCAGGGGCTTTAGCACACCGTCGGCCAGCGGTGTGCGGAGCGGGGGGAGCGGGAAATACTGACAAAAGAGCGCGTGCAGGGTGCGTCGCGAGGAGCAGCTGGTCCGGTGTCGGGACCAGCGGGGTGCGGGTGTTAACCCGAATAAAGAGTGACGGAGACCAAGCAGTGCGTGGCGAAGTCTTTTATTACACTGGTGCAAGAAGTGGTTCGAGATGTCAAAGCATCTCAAAAAGAAGAATCAACCAACGCCTTCTTCGGATGACGACGGGGACCTTCCTCCAGCGGTAGCGGTCCCGGACATGGAAGGCGCGGAGGGGACGGCGGCAAGCGACACTGCGGGAGTGCAAGATGTCGTCGCGGGAGCCGGCCCGTCTACATCTTCAGGCGCCGAGGACGGCTGGTGGCACGTGGCGGAGCAGATTGATTCGCTATGGGCCGTTTTGCTGGACTTGGTCACCCTGGTCGCGACGGCGCCGGGACAACCACGCTTCGGGCCTCTGAGGGGAGAAGCTTCGGGTGGGCCCGAGCCATCCGCCATTGCGGCCTCTGCGAGGCTTCCCGCCTTCTCCGACACGCGGCAAGACGCCGCCATCTTGGGCGCAGTCATGACAGACTGGCGGGAAGCTGCCATTTTGTCACCGCCGCGTGGGACGACCGCTTCGGGTGACAGCAGCGGCGGGACCCGCAGCCACCGTCTGAAAACTTTAAAGGAATTTGCCGTTGGTGGGGATTGGAGCGCATTCGCTTGGCGTTTCGAATCATCTGTCCGCTCCGCCAAGTGGACGGATGAGGAGGCCTTGGAGGTCCTGCCAACGCTCCTCGATGACGCATCTTTAAAGTTTTTCCGCTCCATCCCGGCTGCTAGGAAGGCGACGCTAAAGGGGGCTTTCGACGACATGGCAGAAGCATACAAGCCACCGGACGACGCTCATCGTAGATTTGTCCAAAGACAACGGGCACCGGAGGAATCACCCGTGGCCTTCCGTGGCGCTGTGATTGCGCTGGCCATGGTCGCGTACCCCGAGACCGAGCCCGACTTGTTGGAGCCCTTGATACTGGGGAAGATGTTGGAGTTGTCCAAGGACCTGGGCATCCCACTGCCCGAGTAAGGCCATGAGCAGCTAACCTCCCGGTTGGCGGCCAAGTGCCTCGACGCGCAGTTTAACTTGCGCCGTTGGCCGCAGATGGCCGCCTGGATGGGCAATCCGGCCGTTGATAAAAAACCCGTTGGTTGGACACCATCTTCGTCCCAGACGATGCGGGGCCTGGAGATCTCACTGCGGCGGCGGGCCAGTGGATTCCACGGATGGGAATGGTGCCACGTGAGGGGCCCTCGTCGGCGGATCGCCGGGACGCTGTGGGGGCCGGGCGGTGGGCCGACAGGGCATGTTACCGCTGCGGCCGTCTCGGACACTTCGCGCGCGACTGCCGGGGTCGACCTCATCCACCTTTTCGCCCGGAGTCCCCGACCAAGGACGCGCCATCGACGTCGGATGGTGACCCGTGTCAGGCAAGTTGGTACGCACAGACACCCGGCAAGGCCTATCACCTCATTCATCGTTATCTGCGTGCGTTCCGGTGCCTGTCTTAACGAGGGGTCTCTAATTAATTCGCATCGGATGGTGACGCAGTGGCGGAAACTGGCTCGCAGGGTCGTTGCGGCCGCCACAGGGTCCTCTACCGTGCCGGGCTCTATACAAAGAGTCGACGTGCGGATTTTAGTTGATTCGGGCGTGTCCGCCACTATCGTCTCGGACGTCATTTTCCATCTCCCATCCATTCCGCTGTCGCGGGTACGTCCGGTTTTCGATGCCTGTGTTGCCGCTAACAGGGGGAGTATGGGCATCGTGGGTCAGGTGGAAGCACGCATTTTCGTTGGGGATGTGTCGGCTTCGGGGACGGTGTTGATCTCCAGGTCCCTCGCTGTACCTTGCGTATTGGGGACCGATTCCTGGTAAAGATGCCAATTAAGATAAGGGTCGATCAGGGTTGCATTGAGTTACCGGCGGGCCGTAAGATTTTCTTTCTGCCGTCGCCATGGGGCTGGTCTGCCCCGGACCTCCCGGTGCAGGCGCTGTCCGACGTCTCGGTCGACATTCCTCCGGGCTCATAAATGCTCATTCCGCTGCGCTATCGGAAACCCGTGCCTGGGGTTCAGGGGGCGGCGGGTGTGTTGCTGTCGCCGTCCAATGCTGTTACGGGCGGCTGGGCGCTAGTCGCAGCCCGGACGATTGTTTGTCCTGGTCCGCCTCCGTTTTAGCAAGTTTTAAACGGAGGCGCGGACAATGTTGTGGTGCCAGCCGGTACAGTCTTGGCCCATGCCACTACCGCTTTTACAGCCCACGCTGAAGGGGATTGCCAGGGTCTCGTGGCGGGGGTTTCAGCTTCTACGTCACTGGACTATTGATGGATCGCTGGGTTGTGTCAGGAAAACGCATCCCTGACTGTGTACCAGCGGTCCGCGCTTCGCACGCTGCTGTCCAAATATTCCGACGTCTTTAGCAAGGATGATTTTGATCTGGGACGCACCTCGCTGCTTTCCCATCACATTGATACCGGGGATGCTAGTCCCATACGTATGAATCCGCATCGGTTGAGCCTCTCGGAGAGGGATCACGTCCGCGGCGCAGTGGATGATATGCTGGCCGCTGACATTATCTCTCCATCCAACAGCCCATGGGGTGCTCCGGTTGTTCTGGTGAAAAAGAAGGATGGTAGCCTGCGATTTTGTGTGGATTTTCGGAAGCTAAATAAAGTGTCGGTTGCAGACGCGTACCCCTTGCCGCGTATTGACGATTCCCTCGATGCCTTGTCTGGGGCGAAATTTTTTTCGACCCTCGACCTCTCCTCGGGGTTCTGGCAGCTTCCCCTGGACGAGTCGTCGAGGGAAAAGACGGCTTTCCGTACGCCGCAGGGGCTTTTTCAATTTAATTGTCTCCCGATGGGATTGAACGCCGCCCCTGCTACGTTCCAGAGGTTAATGGAACTCGTGTTGACCGGCCTGCAGTGGGACACGTGCCTGATATATTTGGACGACGTCATTGTTTTCAGTCGCACGTTTGAGGAGCATCTTCAGAGATTGGATGCTGTTTTCGCTAGGGTGCGTTCCGCTAATTTGAAATTTAAGCCCAAGAAGTGTCACCTTTTGCAACACTCTGTGCGCTATTTGGGTCACATTGTCAGCCCTGATGGTGTGGCCACGGACCCGGACAAGACGGCGTGCGTTCGGGACTGGCCGACTCCGGCCATGGTGGGTGACGTACGTCGATTTGTCGGGTTCACTTCCTATTACCGCAGATTTGTGCCAAATTTAGCTACGATTGCTAGGCAGCTGCACCTCCTTACGGTGAAGAATCAGCGGTTCAAATGGGGGCTGGAGGAGGAGAAGGCTTTCGCGGTCTGCGCGATCGATTGTCTTCAGCGCCGATGCTGGATAACCCTGATTTCGCTTTGCCCTTAATTTTGGACACCGACGCTAGTGACACGGGTATTGGCGCCGTCCTATCGCAGTGTAAGGGGGGAATCGAACGTGTTGTGGCTTACGGGAGTCGCGTTCTCTCTCCGGCTGAGACACGCTATTGCGTCACCCAGCGGGAATTGTTGGCTATCGTGCATTTTGTCCGCCAATACCATCTGTATCTGTATGGCCGGAAATTCATTGTTCGCACGGACCATGCGGCTTTGCAATACTCCTTGAGAGTTGACCAGCCATCTCGCCAGCTGGCACGATGGCTGAAAACTTTGCAGGAGTTCTCGTTTGACATTCATTATCGTAGGGGTTCGCGTCACGCTAATGCGGACGCGCTCTCCAGACTGTCGCATGGATCCGCCTGCGCGTGTGCCTCGGGCACGAATAGGTGCACGCGGGTTCCACAGCCCCCGCGGCCGGTCATATCCGCTGTGGAGAAGCCCGCAAACTCCACGTGTCCGGAGCCGGTTGATGGGGTTTTGAATTTGCCGCGTTTTGTGTGGGTTCGGGAACAATTGCTCGATGACTCTCTTGCGGCCTTGCGGAGTCAGGCTGCAAAGTCGAAGGGGTGTCCGTAATCTGATGGCATGCCGGGAGCGGCTCTCCGGGACGGGTTGTTGATGTGGAGAGAGGACTTGCGGGGTCGCTGGCGCCTGGTCGTTCCGTTGTCGTTGCGATACGAGTTGATTCGGATTCTGCACGCTGAGAAGTTGTTACATCTCGGGGTGCAGAAAACCTTGTTGACGTTACAACGTGATTATTTTTTGCACGGCATGATGACTGACGTCGTTGGGCACATTCGGTCGTGCCCCCACTGTGCCCGGCGGAAGCCGCCCTAAACAACCGTATGTTCCCCCAGTGCAGTCGATTAAAGTGACGCGGGTGAACGAATTAGTGGCGTTGGACATTCTGGGGCCCTTTCCCCCATCCGCTCGGGGAAACAGATTTTTGTTGGTCGGAGTCGAATATTTTTCGCGATGGCCAATGGCTTGGCCTTTGCCCGACCAGTCTGCGTCGTCTATCATGGAAGCATTCCTGTTCAGGTACGTGATGGACAAGGGGGTGCCGGAACGACTGCTCACGGACCAGGGGCGAAATTTTTCTTCGAACCTACTGCGGGATGTGTGCGACGCATTGGGAACTAAGAAAGATCGGACCTCTCCATACCATCCACAAACTGATGGGATGGTTGAACAGTTGTCGGCCATGTTCTGCCATACGGTTAGCAAGAAGCAGGCCGATTGGGATTTGTATTTCCCGGGAGTGCTCTCCGCTTACCGGATGGCACCGCATGCGTCGACGGGGTATTCACCTTTCTTTTTAATGTACGGTCGCGAGAATGTACCGCCCTGTGGAGGTGCGAGTCCGTTCAGCGCGTGGCGGAAGCGCGAGACGCGGCCCGATTGGCTACGGCCAAGACCCAGGCCCAAAACGAACGGTGCGCCCGGCGCTCTCATCGTGTGTCCCCTTGGCGGGTGGGGGACATGGCCTGGCTCCACTGCCCACAGGTGCCGGTGGGGACCTCCCCTAAATTGCACAAACCCTGGCATGGTCCAGTGGTGCTGATTGAGGTTCCTAGTCCCCAGTCTGCACGCGTTCATGTTGGGTCGCGCCGTTGGTACGTCCACACGTCCCGTTTGAAGCCCTACGTTACCCCTCATGTCGATGCGTCATCTCCTGACGTTGCCTTGCCGGTGTCTGTCGCGTCCAACGTGCCACTGCCCTTGCTTGTTCAACCTGCAAGCGCGCCTGTCGTGCCTCTTGTCGACGGGCCGATGGTGATGCTACCGGACACGGGGATTTCTGCACCGGGTGGGCCTACCACTGCGACGGGAGCACCTGTTTCCGCTGCCTCTTCGACCCTGCCGAGGCTGCGGCTGCCAGGGGCCCCGATTTCGGGCCTGTCAGATGCGCGGGATTCTGCAAAGGACGGGCCTCCACCAGCGGCGGATGATTCAGTTTCCGTCGCTCCTCACACCCCGTCCGAACTGCGGTCTCCAAGGGCGCCAGTTCTCGTGAAGGACGGGCCGGCGGCCCACACTCGTTCCAGATCCCTTCCCTTTCGTTGATTCTATTCGTCGTTAGTGTTGTTTCCGTCATGTCTGTTGTGGCCTGTCGCTCGCATTATTTAATCCTGATTCAGCCGGGATGGCTGGTCCTTTACATCAGGGGGGGGGTCATGTAATGCGAGCGCAAGCGGGGTTCGCTGCTGGCCTTTGGGCCAATCATACGGCCCGGAGTATTGGGGGGCGGAGCCAGTATGGGGGCGTATGTGAAGGTCCCCGCTCACCTCGGGTCCGATCGGAAGCGAGGTGAGTGGGGGCGAAACCTAGGGGCGGAGCCAGCAGGGCGCGATGGGGAGGCCAGTTCTGGAAGGTTCGGAAGGGCGTGGTGTGAGGGAGGAGACAGGGTCACGTGGTGAAGGGGATATAGGTGGGAGCCCGGAAGGGCTCCGGGTCAGTTGTTGGAGTGAAGAAACGGGACCACGTTGGGTGGCCGGAGGGAATCCGCGCCCTCAGCCACGTGGCTGCAGGGGCTTCAGCACACCGTCAGCCAGCGGTGTGCGGAGCGGGGGGAGCGGGAAAGACTGACGGAAGAGCACGTGCGGGGCGCGTCGCGAGGAGCAGCTGGTCCGGTGTCGGGACCAACGGGGTGCGGGTGTCAACCCGAATAAAGAGTGACGGAGACCAAGCAGTGCGTGGCGAAGTCTTTTATTACACATTGACAAACTCGTTTCTTAAGAGCTGATGCTGCTGCTTGTTGTTGTGTTTAGTTTGTTGTCCTTCCCCCTGCACCTCCGGTTAGCGCGGTTGGCTAAGTACGGTGCAACGATCCCCCGTATAGACTTAACAGACTGTTATGGCAAGTGCTGGGTGACCAGCACCACGCCTTACCGCCTTTGTTTCCCCAGTGGCGATGTTTAAACACCGCACCAGGTACGCATTTGAGGCTGAGTCGACCGAGGGGACACCCAGGACCGGTTCAGATAATCGTCCACTGGTGGCCGTGAGGGGGAATCGAACTCGGGTGGCCGGGTTCGTAGCGCAGCGTGCTAACCTCTACATCACTGCTCCCCACGAAGATCAAGGTACACAGAGTGCATGCGATGAGCATGATGTACGTATGTGCCGGGCCCCCCTCTCTCTCAATCTCCCGGTGCGGCAGCTGAAACGTCGCGGGCCAGTTTTGGTGTCATCGGGTTCACTCCCACCACGGTGAAGTCGACGTGCCGTGGTGGGGTAAAGTGTGGGTCACTTCCCACCTCCTATTCCCAAAACATGTCCAGCGTGGAAGAGTAGACCAAACGCCGGCTCCTCTCCAGAGCTCGGCTCTGCTGCACCTCCGGTCGGGGTCGGCCCCCAGTGTTGCCCCTCGGTGAGTGGGTGGGTAGGCGAGTGAGTGGGTAGGCGAGTGGGTGGGCGAGTGAGTCGGTGAGTGGGTGGGTGACTAGGTGAACGAGTGGGTGAGTGAATGAGCGGGCGAGTGATTGGGTGAATGGGTGGGTGAGTAGGTGGGCGAGTGGGTGATTAGGTGAATGAGTGGATGGGTGAGTGAGTGAGTGGGTGAGTGGGTGATTAGGTGAATGAGTGGGTGAGTGAGCGGGTGGGTGGGTGGATGAGTGGGTGGGTGGGTGAAT
This sequence comes from Lampetra planeri, assembly GCF_965212315.1. NCBI lineage: Eukaryota > Metazoa > Chordata > Hyperoartia > Petromyzontiformes > Petromyzontidae > Lampetra > Lampetra planeri. The sequence goes on from NC_136170.1 coordinate 4,200,534, forward strand.
GAATGGGTGGGTGGGTATGTGGGTGGGTGGGTATGTGTGTGGGTGAGTGGGTGGGTGACACCGTGACACTGACACCGCGACACACTGACACCGTGACAGACACCGTGACACTGACACTGTGACACCGACATTAATTGAAAATCCGGATATAAAAAAATGACAACACACGACACCGCCAAAATCTAAAACGTTTATCCGAAAGCAGTTACACTTGATTAGGAAATTCATCAACACCACCACCATCATAACAATAATAATTGTATTATAACTATTATGATTGGAACTGCCACGTGAAACATCGACTCCACACACAAACGTCTGTCCCGCGCACCCCCACGTCACACGCAAGCTGCAGGAGCCACCGCTGGCAGAAGACTCCTCCGCTACGGGGGAAACTTCAGAGCCCTCTATCCGGGTATTTGGCCTACTCTTCCACGTGGGAGAGTAGGCCAAAGAGGTGCGAGTCGCACCCACATTTCACCCCACCCACATGGGTATGATTGGTATCCGTCCGTCGCTCCGACGTCAATTGGGGTCGCCGTGGAGGCGAGGAGATGTTGGCTCCCTCGGCTGGTGTGCAGGGCGTGGGTTCGATCACGACCCTGGCAATGCCTGCTGCTGCTGTGTATTTGTAGTTTGCTTTGCGTGTCTCTCATCATCATCATGACGGTGGTGAGATGTTAACTACCTTCCCTGGTATGCAGAAGGTCGTGGGTTCTATCACGACCCTGACGCCTGCTGCTGTATATTTGGACTGTGCGTGTCTCTTTCTCCCTGTGGTCCTGAAGGTTTGTTCCTCTTGCACATTTAGAATCAACGTCACGCGTTCAGAGCAATTTGTCTGCTGCTATAAACTTTCCACGCGATGATAACGATGATGAAGAGTCCACTTCGGCTGAGCTATCATGTGGTGGCCAGGTCGCTTCTGAAGAAGAGCCGCTACATAGCAACTCAGTGGGGCCTTACAGCTGGTAACATAAACACAACAGTTTAGTTTAGATTCAATGCGCTTTTGGGTTGTTATTTTATCGTTATTTTGATTCAGGTAAGTCTCACCCAGTCTCAAGACCCTCTTGCAGGAGAGTCCTGCTTCACAGGTAAGCGGGCGATGCTGCTGCTGCTGTGACCACGATTGAGTGATTTGCCCGGGGTTATTCCTCGGCACGGTATATCTCAATGAGCAATGGCGCTTCCTCGGTGTGTGGTCGATATCTCAGCTCTGGGCAACCCACCTAGAACAAGGGGAGCACGTAGCCACTATGCGCGCACGCACGCACGCAGACATGCACGCAGACGCGCATACACACACGCGCACGCAAAGACAACGATCCCTCCACCCCCATAAAGCTGCTAGTGAGCAGCACCTCTGAAGGCCGCCACAACACATTCACTCACACTCGCTCACATTCACTCACACACACTCATTCTCACACTGTCACACTCTCTCACACTCTCTCAAACTCTCTCACATTCAGATTCACTCGCACACCCTTACCAACACCAATACCCACCATTCGCCTCGATGTGACGGTGACGTCACCAAAGGCGCATGTGCCAGGCCAGGTGCACTTTGAGGCCACGTGAAGTGTCAAAGGCTCGCTGGCAGGACATCACAGGAACAGACCCAGCAGGTGCCATGGGTTGGCTGAGATGACTGGCAGATGCACACAACTGTACCCCCAACAATGCCGTATTTTAGCCACCCGGTGTTCCGCTCGTTGTTGTGAGCCTCGCTCCTCTGCCCTCCGTTGTTGTTGGAGGGCGACTGCCTCCAATTGCCCAGTAGTGTCCTTCATGAGCCTCCTCCTCCACAGAGGCCGATCTTGACACTGCTGGTACCAGTCATTGGCAAGCTGCTTGGGCATGTGATGTCTGGGTATTCAGGCTACACGACCCAGCAACCGCAGCCTCGCCTGCCAGAGGAGCTCTCCAGATCTACAAGCTCCTCACACAATCCAGCCTGCAGGTTAAACCCAGGATGGATCGTAGGCAGGGCCAGCCTGAATGTGTTTAACTGGCTCACTCAATCACACACACACCCAGACCCACTCACACCCACTCCCGCTCACACCCACTCACTTTCACTCACACATACACTCACACCCACTCACTCACACCCACTCACTCACACACCCTCACTTTCACTCACAAAAGACAAAGATCTCCCCGTATAGATTGTACCAGACTGTTGGGGCAACTGCTGTTAGCGAGCACCTATGAAGGCCGGCACGGTACACAAGGGGGTGGGTGGCCAGCACCACGCCCGACCGCCTTTGTCTCGTCAGTAGCAATGTTGTTACACACCGCACCAGGTATTCATTTGAGGCTGAGTCGACCTAGGGGAGGCCCATGACCAGTTCAGATAATCGTCACCGGTGTTGGCCGTGAGCGGGAATCGAACTCGTGTCACACCCACTCACTCACACTCACTCACTCACACTCACTCACACCCACTCACACCCACTCATACACACCCACTCATACACACTCACTCACACCCACTCACTCCCACTCACTCACACCCACTCACTCACACCCACTCACTCACACCCACTCACTCACACCCACTCACTCACACCCACTCACTCACACCCACTCACTCACACCCACTCACTCTACAGAGGGGGGGAGCAGAGGGGGGGAGGCTGCACAAACTCCAGACAAAAAGCCGGCACCTGGGTCCGGAAACAAACCCCTGGCGCTTCTCGCCACAAGGCGGCAGCATCCCCACCACCACCAACACCACCGGGACAGCCCTAAAAGAGGCACAGCACCGTGACTCTACAAGAGGTACGGTACACAGCACCGTGACCAGAGGTCGCAATCGGGTACCCGATACCCGTACCCTGCCCGATACCCGGCTACCCGTACCCGGCTGTGTACGGGTAGCCGTTTGCGACCCTGGTGCGGCCGGGTACGGGTACGGGTAGGCCGTGAGTCACTGGTGAGTCACCGTTTGTCACTCATTTTGGGTAGGGTACGGGTAGGGAACGGGTACCCGTACCCAGCCGGGTACGGGTACCCATTTGCGACCCTGGTGTGGCCGGGTACGGGTAAGGAATGAAAACCCGTTTGCGACCTCTGACCGTGACTCTACAAGAGGTAGGGCACACAGCACCGTGACTCTACAAGAGGCACACAGCACCGTGACTCTACAAGAAGCAGGGCACACAGCACCGTGACTCTACAAGAGGCACACAGCACCGTGACTCTACAAGAGGCACACAGAACTGTGACTACAAGAGGTAGGGCACACAGCACCGCGACTCTACAAGAGGTAGGGCACACAGCACCGTGACTCTACAAGAGGCACACAGCACCGTGACTCTACAAGAGGTAGGGCACACAGCACCATGATTCTACAAGAGGCAGGGCACACAGCACCGTGACTCTACAAGAGGCAGGGCACACAGCACCGTGACTCTACAAGAGGCAGGGCACACAGCACCGTGACTCTACAAGAGGCAGGGCACACAGCACCGTGACTCTACAAGAGGTAGGGCACACAGCACCGTGACTCTACAAGAGGCACACAGCACCGTGACTCTACAAGAGGCACACAGCACCGTGACCCTACAAGAAGCAGGGCACACAGCACCGTGACTCTACAAGAGGCACACAGCACCGTGACTCTACAAGAGGTAGGGCACACAGCACCGTGACTCTACAAGAGGCACACAGCACCGGAACTCTATAAGAGGCACGCAGCACCGTGACTCTAGAAGAGGCAGGGCACACAGCACCGTGACTCTACAAGAGGCACACAGCACCGTGACTCTAGAAGACGTAGGGCACCATGCGGTACGGCACGGCATCCGTGTAGCTGCGCCAGTCGGCGCCGTACTTGGCCGAGCAGCGGTGCTCGTCGCGCACGCAGCGGTGCACAAGCAGCACCCCGAGGTAGACGGCGTAGAAGTAGGGCAGCAGGTGCCCTCCGCCGCACGCCAGGCAGTACGCCAGCGCGCCCATCAGGTCGCCCGTGTAGTTGAAGTGGCGCGCCAGCCCCCAGAATCCCGACGCCAGCAGGCGGCTGCGGTGGCGCCGCCCGTCGGCGGAGGCGTAGGAGCACTCGACGGAGCGCGGGGGGGATCCCCAGATGAGGCAGCGGCCGTCCGTGCGCCGGAAGAGGTCCTTCTGGTGGTTGCTCACGCGGAACACAAAGTAGCCCGACAGGCCCAGCAGCAGCACGCCCACCGCGGCCGGAGTGGACAGCCGCACCGGGTTGTAGACCAGGTAGAGGCCCTGCAGGAGCACGCGCAGGGTGGGGAGGGGGTTAGGAGGTAGCAGTAGGGGCAGTGAGATGTTGACGACCTCGCCCAGTATGCAGGATGTCGTGGGGTTGATCCCAACCCCTGATGCCTGCTGTATATTTGGAGTTTACGTGTCTCTCTCTCTCTACCCGTGGTCGTGTGGATATTTCTTCTCCGGGCCCTCCAATTTTTCCCCTCCACATTTAGAATCGACATTACTCGTTTAGAGTATTCCTTTCTTGCTATAAATTTCCACACGACGATGATAAGCTGCTTCATTGAGCTATCATGACGTGTGATAGCGAGGGTCGCTTCTGAAAAAGAACTACACAGCTCAGTGGGGCCTTACCTGGTAACAATAAAAAAAATAGTAAAACAACGATTAAAATATGATAGCGGGTTGGGTTGGCAGAAGGGAGTAGGGATCGGGGTAGTGGTAGGGATCGTTGAAGTGGTTGGGGTTAGAGGCGCCTCACTGCCTGAGGCCGATGAAGTCTGACTGGCACAATTCAACATCGACTTACGTCGACTCCTGAGCTGCGATGTGCATCCCTCCGAGACCCACCAGCCAAACACGGCCAACATTCGCGCCCCGTTCCTCTCTCGAGCGACAATCACCGTGCAGTGATCACAGCCCTCCATCACCAAGCGGCAGAGCCATCAACGTTGCCCCGTCGTGAACAAAGTTTCGACCGCTACGGTGATTGATCGCTTAAGTCTACATGCCCCAAGTCGTTTGCTGTCATTGTGGCTTTAGTTTCCAGGTGTAGTCGAGCGAGATTCGTTTCACAAGCTCTGAGTGGGTTACTCATTTCCCACTGTGAATAACGACCGTGATCGTCACTGTTAGCCTGACAGACGCACACATGGATGCACGGATGGATGGACGGATGGACAGACACAGGGACACACGGACAGATGGATGGACACAAGGACGGATGCACGGACAGACGGATGCATAGAAACACGGACGGAACGCACGGATGCACACACAGACGAAAGGTCACGTGGATGGGACGCACGGACAGACACACGGACAGACAGACGGATGGACTCACGGACAGATGGTCAGACACATGGACAGAACGCACGGACAGACGGATGCACGCGCAGACACTCCGAGCGCGCAAACACTCCGAGCGTGCGTGCTGCGTAGCGAGCACTGGCTGAGCACCTGCAGCGTGTAGAGGTAGGGCAGCCAGACGCAGTCACCCCAGCCCAGATACCAGCCAAAGTGGTCGTGGCAGATGTCTATGGTCTTCAGGTACCACGCTTCGTTCCAGAAGAAGTCCAGCACGTAAATGGCCTGGGCGAAGAAAAGCAACCCAGGCAGTGCGTGTCAACCCAACTCGCCGCTTTAGATGCGGCCCGTTGTTGATGTGTTTAGTGATTAGTTTATTGCTCTTCTCCCCCCCCCGTACCTCCGATTAACGCAGTTGACTGCGTGTGGTGGTGCGAAAGAAGTTCAACGCACACACATACAAACTACTATACGCTACACTATACACTACTATAGACTACACAACTATACAATACACTATACACTGCACTAAACACTACACTATACACTACTACACACGACACTACAATATACTACCCTCCTATATACTACACTACTAGACACGACACGAAACACTATACCACTCTAGTACATTAAGAGCTAATTTATTGGAGTGCTTTTTGTGTTTAGCGCACCTGGCTACATACGGTGCAAAAGAAGTTCAACGTACATCCTTCTAAGGAATGAATACGCTGGCTAGGAGATGTTAACTACCTCACCTGGCATACAAGAGGTCGTGGGTTCGATCCCGACCCTGACGATGCCTGCTGCTGTCTATTTCAGAATCAGAATATTTATTTAGACTGCAGGAGGAATCCGATAAGCTACAAAGCTCTTTGTAGGGGCACGAGGTCTGAACTTTACAACAACAACACTATACACACAAACGTGACAGTAGTGCAATGTACACCCCCCGCGTGTCGCCCCGCGTGTCCCTACCTGCAGCACGTTCACGAGCACCATGGAGTTGGTGACGTGTCCGTGCAGCTGCTGCTGCTTGGCAGCGAACGAGAGGTTGATGAGCGTCCAGGCCACGATGCCCGGGCGGCCGTTGAAGAAGAGCTTGAGGTCGAACCAGCGGCCAATGCGAGGGTTCAACTCGATGCCCATCATGAAGTCGTAGAACACGTTGCCCGTGAACTTGCTGCCAGCGGGAAACAACAACAACAACATGAACAACAACATGGACAATTACACAACCAATGGACAAAAACAACAACACAAACAACCGAGCGAGGATCTGTGAGTCTGTGGGTCTCTGTGTGAGTATGTGGGTCTCTGTGTGAGTCTATGGATCTGTGCGAGTCTATGGGTCTCTGTGTGAGTCTATGGGTCTCTGTGTGAGTCTATGTGTCTCTGTGTGAGTTTATGGGTCTCTGTGTGAGTCTGTGGGTCTCTGTGTGAGTCTACGAGTCTCTGTGTGAGTCTATGGATCTCTGTTTGAGTCTACGAGTCTCTGTGTGAGTCTATAGATCTCTGTGTGAGTCTATGGGTCTCTGTGTGAGTCTACGGGTCTCTGTGTGAGTCTATGGATCTCTGTGTGAGTCTATGGGTCTCTGTGTGAGTATATGGGTCTCTGTGTGAGTATATGGGTCTCTGTGTGAGTCTATGGATCTCTGTGTCAGTCTACGGGTCTCTGTGTGAGTCTAGGGGTCTCTGTGTGAGTCTATGGGTCTCTGTGTGTGTCTACGGGTCTCTGTGTGAGTATATGTATCTGTGTGAGTCTACGAGTCTCTGTGTGAGTCTACGAGTCTCTGTGTGAGTCTATGGGTCTCTGTGTGAGTCTATGGATCTCTGTGTGAGTCTATGGGTCTCTGTGCGAATCTATGGGTCTCTGTGGGAGCGACTCACTCACAGTAAGGAGTGGTGAGGTAGTGACCCACCCAGCCAGCGACTCACCAGTCTGCGGCGTTGCTAGGGAAGACGTAGGCCTTGAGCATGGCGAAGGCCGAGACGCCGTATCCCAGCAGGTTGGCGCACCACAGCAGCGAGCCCCAGTGGTCGAAGACGATGGTGGGAGAGAACCAGTGGAAGTAGGTCGCGTTGGCGGCCCACAGCAGGTGGGTGAGCAGCCAGGCCTGCAGGCCGTTCACCTGGTACAGCACCACCGCACCTGCACCACAGGGATGGCGACGGTGATGGTGGTGATGGTGGTGATGATGGTGGTGGTGGTGATGATGGTGGAGGTGGTGATGGTGGTGATGGTGATGGTGGTGATGGTGGAGGTGGTGATGGTGACCACGGTGATGGTGGTAGTGGTGGTGGTGGTGGTGATGATGATGGTGGAGGTGGTGATGGTGGTGGTGACCACAGTGATGGTGGTGGTGACCAAGGTGATGGTGACGAGAGTCGATCAGGGCGGCAGGATGGTGGCAAAGTGGTGAGACTCGGGCCTTGCGGCGAGAAGCGCCTGGGTTCGATTCCTGACTTGGGAGCATGTGGGGAGTCTGGGTGTTCTTACAGTGAGTGTGAGTGAGTGTGAGTGAGTGTGAGTGAGTGTGAGTGAGTGTGAGTGAGTGAGTGAGTGTGGGGAGCGGTCGTGGTAGCTGTTAGTGCTGCGCTACGAACCTGGCGATCCGGGTTTGATTCCCATCCATGGCCAACACCAGTGACGATTATCTGAACCGGTCCTGGGCCTCCCCTAGGTCGACTCAGCCTCAAATGAGTACCTGGTATGGTGTGTAAACATCACCACTGGGGAGAAAAAGGCGGCCGGGCGTGGTGCTGGCCACCAACCCCCTCGTGTGCAGTGCCGGCCTTTATAGGTGCTCGCTAACAGCACTTGCCCCAACAGTCTGTTAAAGGCTATATGGAGAATCTTTGTTTTTGTAGGTGAGTGCGTGGGTGAGTGTGGGTGAGTGTGGGTGAGCATGGGTGAGCATGGGTGAGCGTGGGTGAGCGTGGGTGTGTGCGTGGGTGTGTGCGTGGGTGAGCGTGGGTGAGCGTGCGTGGGTGAGTGTGGGTGAGTGTGCGTGGGTGAGTGTGGGTGAGCGTGGGTTAGTGTGGGTGAGCGTGGGTGAGCTTGGGTGTGTGCGTGGGTGAGCGTGGGTGAGTGTGCGTGGGTGTGTGCATGGGTTAGCGTGGGTGTCTGCGTGGGTGAGCGTGGGTGAGTGTGCGTGGGTGAGTGTGGGTGAGCGTTGGTGGGTGTGGGTGACCGTGGGTGTGTGCGTGTGTGAGTGTGGGTGAGCGTGGGTGAGTGTGGGTTAGTGTGCGTCGGTAAGCGTGGGTGAGGGTGGGTGGGTGAGTGTGGGTGGGTGAGCGTGGGTGTGTGCATGGGTGTCTGCGTGGGTGAGCGTGGGTGAACGTGGGTGAGCATGGCTGAGCGTGGCTGAGTGTGCAGTTGGTGCAGTGCGATGTGAGTATTTAGTTTGTGCATTCACTGGTGATTGTTGTTTGTTGTTATTTGTCGCGGTATTTGTTGTTGTTATGTTTTGTTGTTGTTTGTTGCATTCTTTGTTGTTGTGTTATTTGTCGCCATGTTTGTTCTTATTGTTGTTTGTTTTTGTCGTCGTCGTGAGCGGCGTAGTGCCGTGCGGCTACCTGCGGGAGTTCGTGCCCCCTCCTGCACCCCACCGGCGTAGCCGGGAACCAGCTTGTGGCAGACATCAGGCAGGAAGCGGTAGAGGAATGCCTGTGGCAGACACGCGGGCACACAAGGTCACACAAGGTCACACAAGGTCACACAGCATGTGGACTAATCTCCATCTGTTCCACGCACAGCGTGTGGACACCCCCCTCTCACTCGCTCTCACCTGGAAGGAGATCACCCCCCGCTCGCTCGCTCTCACCTGGAAGGCGACCCACAGGAGGTAGACAGCACCAGCGGTGGACGTGATGGAGGGCGAGCGTGCCCAGACGTCGCGCAGGGTGGAGCGGCCCGAGTAGAGGTGGAGCAGCGGCTCAGCGAGCGAGCACTGGTACTGGTCGCAGGCCGTCACAAGCGCGAAGACGAGCAGTGGGGCGCAGAGTAGCAGCAGCACCACCGCAGACAGGGACAGCCAGTCCACCTCCCTGAGTCACCCACACACAGTCACCCACACACAGTCCACCTCCCTGAGTCACCCACACTGAGTCCACCTCCGACCTAAATTCTGGACCGGTTTCGATGTTCAGTGTCTCGTCAGCAGCTTGCGAGACGCCATGCCGGTGAAGAGCCCGACGGCAGTGAGCAAGTCCCCGTATCTCTTAGAGATGGGTCCTGACCTGCTGATGAGGCACTGAATGTGGAGACCGGTGTGGTGCAGGGGCGGACGTGGGAAGCGGGAGGTGGGGTGGTGCGGTGTGTGTGGTGTGTGGTGTGATGCGATGTGCGTGATGTGCGTGGTGTGTGTTGTGTGTGGTGCGTGTGTGTAGTGTGGTGTGTGTGGTGTGTGTGGTACGTGTGGTGTGTGTGGTGCTTGTGGTGTGTGTAGTGTGGTGTGTGCAGTGTGGTGTGTGCAGTGTGGTGTGTGCAGTGTGGTGTGTGCAGTGTGGTGTGTGCAGTGTGGTGTGTGCAGTGCGATGTGGTGTGGTGTGTGTGTAGTGCGGTGTGGTATGGTGTGTGTCATGTGGTGTGTGTGGTGTGTGTGTGTGGTGTGTGTGTAGGGTGGTGCGGTGTGTATAGTGTGTGTGGTGTGTGTGGTGTGCGTGGTGTGTGTGGTGTGTGTGGTGTGTGTGGGGTGTGTGGTTCATGTGGTGTGGTGTGTGTGGAGCGGTGTGATGCAGTGTGTGTGGTGTGTGTAGTGTGGTGTGGTGTGGTAAGATGCAGTGTGTTGTGGTGCGGTGTGGTGCAGTGTGTGTGTGTATGGTGTGTGTGTACGATGGGGTGTGGTGTGTCTGTGTGTTGCGGTGTGTGTGTGTACGCTATGGTGCAGTGTGTGTATGGGGTGTGTGTACGGTGCGGTCTGTGTGTACGATGCGGTGTGTGTCTGTGGTGTGTCTGTGTGCTGCGGTGTGTGTGTATGGTGCGGTGTGCGTGGTGCGGTGTGTGTGGTGCGGTGTGTGTGTACGGTGTGGTATGTACGGTGCGGTGTGTGTGGTGTGGTGTGGTGCGGTGTGTGTGTACGGTGTGTGTAGTGCGGTGCAGTGTGTGTGGTGCGGTGTGTGTGGTGCGGTGTGTGTGGTTCGGTGTGTCGGGTGGTGTGGTGTGGTGCGGTGTGTGTGGTGCGGTGTGTGCGGTGCGTGCGGTGTGTGCGGTGCGGTGTGTGCTGTTCGGTGTGTCGGGTGGTGTGGTGTGTGTGGTGCAGTGTGTGAGGTGCGGTGTGTGAGGTGCGGTGTGTGTGGTGCGGTGTGTGCGGTGCGGTGTGTGCGGTGCGGTGTGTGTGGTGCATTGTGAGGTGCGGTGTGTGCGGTGCGTGTGGTGCGGTGTGAGGTGCGGTGTGTGTGGTGCGGTGTGAGGTGCGGTGTGAGGTGCGGTGTGAGGTGCGGTGTGTGCGGTGCGGTGTGTGCACTGCGGGGTGTGTGGTGCGGTGTGAGGTGCGGTGTGTGAGGTGCGGTGTGTGAGGTGCGGTGTGTGTGGTGCGGTGTGAGGTGCGGTGTGTGCGGTGCGGTGTGAGGTGCGGTGTGTGCGGTGCGGTGTGTGCGATGCGGTGTGCGGTTTGTGCGGTGCGGTGTGTACGGTGCGGTGTGTGCGGTGCGGTTTGTGCAGTGCGGTGCGGTTTTTTGCGGTGCGGTGTGTGCGGTGCGTGTGTGTGGTGTGTCTGTGTGCTGCGGTGTGTGTGTATGGTGCGGTGCGTGCGGTGCGGTGTGTGCGGTGCGGTGTGTGCGGTGCGGTGTGTGTGGTGCGGTGTGTACGGTGGTGTGGTGTGTGCGGTGCGGTGTGTACGGTGCGGTGTGCGTGGTGCGGTGTGCGCGGTACGGTGTGTGCGGTGTGTGTGGTGCGGTGTGTGTGGTTCGGTGTGTACGGTGCGGTGTGTGTGGTGCGGTGTGTGTGATGCGGTGTGTGTGGTGCGATGTGTGTGGTGCAGTGTGTGTGTGCGGTGTGTGTGGTGCGGTGTGTGCGGTGTGGTGTGTACGGTGGTGTGGTGTGTACGGTGGTGTGTGCGGTGCGGTCTCACCAGGCGCGTCCCCACTGCCCGGCTCCACAGGCTGCGTCCGCACTGTCACCAGGCCCAACGCCGTCCGGGTTCCCAGCCTTGGGCCTCCTCCTCACCGTTGCAGCGTCGCTCGCAGCCATCACGCCCTGCAACATCAACAACGACAACAACAGTCACGATATCAACTACATCAACTACATCAACATCGGCAACAGCATCATCAACATCGCCAACAGCAACATCATCAGCAGGTGAGAAAGAAATTCATCAGACAATCTGTCTCCCTTGAACCACTGCTGGTGAACATGCCCAGATGTGAGGGTCAAGGACTCTCTCTCGGTCGTGGTGTGAGTCGTAAAGGTCACGGCTCAGCTGTCAACAGCTGTCTACAGCTGCACCTTGACCACAGGTGCACAGGGCTCAGCTGTCAACAGCTCACACCCCACTCTGCACCATCTGACTAGCACATACACACAAAGACTCACACAGAGACCCACAACACACATTCAGAAACACACATTTAGCGTATTTGGATACTGTTATTCATTTACCACGTGATAAGATACTTCATTGGGCAATCATTTGTGATAGCCACGTCACTTCTGAACAAGAGCTATACAGCTCAGTGGGATTTCCTGGTACATTTTAAATAGCTTAGTTTCATCTGCATCACCAGCCGTATGGGAAAAATAAGTCTCAATGGTATTGGCCAAGGCCACATCTCCAATGCTGCATGGGGTGCCGCGGTGGTTCGGAGATGTTGACTACTTCACCTGGTATGCGGGAGGTCGTGGGTTCGATCCCAACCCTGACGATGCCTGCTGCTGTCTATTTGGCGTTTGCGTCTCTCTTTCCCTCTCCATGGGCGCCGTCCATAAATGACGTCACGTGATTTTGGACGATTTTTGCCCCCCCCCCCCAGTCACACGGCGTCACAAAAAGACAGACCCCCCCCCCCATAAATATGTCACAAGCTCTGCCCCCCCCCTCCCAAATAAATACATGCTTCAAATCGCTTTAAACTATTGTCATTTAATGTGGCGCTGCACTCTGATGTTGTAGGAGAAAATATGTATAAAAAAGTCTATTTAATTAAGTAGAACGTGTTGTCTATATTGATTTAAAGTTGTGCATTTTGATGTGACGTCACATTTCTCAAACCCCCCCACCCTCGTCACACATCGTCACAAATGTCTGACCCCCCCCCAGATGCGTGACGTCATTTATGGACGGCCCCATGGTGGTTTGCGTGGATGTTTCTCCGAGGAGTCCTCCGGGTGACGACAAGGCACTTCGTTGAACTATCAGTTGTGATGGGCAGGTCGCCTCCTTAACAAAAGAGCCACTGCAGAGCTCATTTGGGGCCTTTACCTGGTGAAGTAAAGAACAATTGGGATCAACCAATTGTTCTTTACGATGAGGATCTTGAGACTCGGCGAGGCTCTCCTTGGTAAGCAGCTCATCATAAATAAATAAATGATACCAACGAGGTGACCTTGCTTCTATGAACCAAGTGGGCTGCTCTTTGAACCCGAGGAGATAACGCTGGGGATCTAATCAGCTAATCAGAGGGCGCCCGGCCCAAGGGGGCATTAACTGAGCCACCACCACCGCCACTACCACCGCCGCCACTACCACCACCGCCACTACCACCGCCGCCACTACCACCACCGCCACTACCACCACCCTAATACCACCCCGCCACTACCACCACCGCCACTACCACCACCGCCACTACCACCACCCCAATACCACCAACCCAATACCACCACCGCCACTACCGCCACCCCAATACCACCACCGCCAATACCACCACCGCCACTACCACCACCGCCAAAACCACCACCGCCACTACCACCACCCCACTACCACCACCGTCACCGCCACCGCCACTACCGCCACGACCACCACCGCCACTACCACCCCTATCACCACTGCCACTACCACCACCGCCAAAACTACCACCGCCACTACCACCACCCCAATACCGCCACTACCACCACCGCCACTACCACCACCGCCAAAACCACCACTGCCACTACCACCACCGCCACTACCACCACCGCCACAACCACCACCGCCACAACCACCACCGCCAAAACCACCACCGCCACTACCACCACCCCAATACCACCACCGCCACCGCCACTACCGCCACTACGGCCACGACCACCACCGCCACTACCACCACCGCCACTACCACCACCCCAATACCACCACCGCCACTGCCACCACCACCACTATCACCACCACCAATACTACCACCGCCACTACCACAACCCCAATACCACCACTGCCACCGCCACTACCGCCACCACCGCCACGACCACCACCGCCACTATCGCCACCCGCCACTGCCACCACTATCACCACCGCCACTACCACCACCCCAATACCACCACTGCCACTACCACCACCGCCACTACCACCACCGCCACTACCACCACCGCCACTACCACCACCGCCACTACCACCACCGCCACTACCACCACCGCCGCCACCGCCACTACCACCACCGCCACTATCACCACCGCCAATACCACCACTGCCACTACCACCACCCAAATACCACCACCGCCACTACCGCCACCCCACTACCACCACTGCCAAAGCCACCACCGCCACTACCACCACTACGACCACCGCCAAAACCACCACCGCCACTACCACCACCCCAATACCACCACCGCCACTACCGCCACGACCACCACCGCCACTACCACCACCGCCACTACCGCCACTATCACCACCGCCACTACCACCACCGCCAATGTAAGGGCCCCACTGCTTAGCCAGGAGTCAGCTCAGCAGGGAGTCGGCTCAGTCAGGAGACTGACACGCTCGCAGCCCATGCATGTGTGTGTATGTACACACGCGCATGTGTGTACATACACACACACAAACATGTGTGTACATACACACACATACATGTGTGTACGTGTGTGTGCAGCCTGTAACAGACTGTTGGGGCAAGTGCTGTTAGCGAGTAGCAGCACCTGTGAAGGCCGGCACAGCACACGAGGGAGTTGGTGGCCAGCACCACGCCCGACCGCCTTTGTCTTCCAGAGGGGCGATGTTTTACCACACCATTCATTTGAGGCTGAGTCGACCTAGGGGAGGCCCTTGACCGGTTCAGATAACTGCCATTGGTGTTGGCCATGAGTGGGAACCGAACCCCATGTCGCCGGTTTTGATTCAATGTTAATAATATACTATAATGCAATGTGAATTATGTACTATAATGCAATGTTGATACTGTCATGGTTCATTATAGAGTTAGAAATACCGCTCATGTTGTACGCATGTTGAATTTCTCTCGCATCGCACGTAGCCAACCCTGATAATCGGATGTGCGGGTGGGAATTGACAACAAAAACAACTCTTCATGTGGCACACATTGCCATGCCCGATCAGCTTCTGGCTCATCATCATCGCGTGGAAATTGATAGCGGCCACAAACTCTAAACGCGTAGTGATATTGATTCTAAACGTGGAGGGGAAAAAAACCGGAGGACCTGAAGAAAAGTCCACGTGACCACGGGGAGACCCCGAGAGAAACTCCAACTATACAGCAGCAGCAGGCGTCAGGGTCGGGATCGAACTCACGACCCGTGTACCAGGCGAGGTCGTGAACATCTCACAGCCACCGCCGCACCCTGCGCTGTGAACCTGGCGACTAGAGAGTTTGATTGTCGAGCATAATCACCAACAGTGGTGACGATTCATCTGAACTGGTCCTGGGCCTCCCCTAGGTCGACTCAGCCTCAAAAGACTTCCTGATGTGGTGTGCAAACATCACCACTGGGGAGACAAAGGCGTCCGGGCGTGGTTCTGGCCACCCACCCCCTCGTGTGCCCTGCCGGCCTTCATAGGTGCTACTCGCTAGCAGCACTTGCCACAACAGTCTGTTTAGGCTATACGGGGGATCTTTGTCTTTTTTGCCTAATCTCTCTTACCGGCACCACGGGAGTCAGAAACACAAACAACTCGCAATGTCTCCTTCATCTGTCTCTCCACATTCAAATAATATAAAGTATTCACATAAACAGATACCCAGAGACTCACACACAGACATATAGACACACACACAGATACCCATAGACTCTCTCACACACACAGACCCATAGACGCACACACACACAGATACCCTTAGACACTCATAAAGAGACCCATAGACACAAAGACCCATAGACACACAGTGACCCATTGACTCACACAGAGATCCATAGACTGTACACAGAGCCACACACTCACACAGAGACACACACTCACACAGAGACACCTAAACTCACACAGAGACACACACACTCACACAGAGATTCACAGACTTACACAGAGACACACAAACTCACACAGAGATCCACAGACTCACACAGAGACACACAAACTCACACAGAGATCCACAAACTCACACAGAGACACACACAAACTCACACAGAGACACACACACACCCACACAGAGACCCATAGTCTCACACAGAGACCCATAGACTCACACAGAGACACACAAACTCACACAGAGATCCACACTCACACAGAGACACACAAATTCACACAGAGACACACACACACTCACACAGAGATCCACAAACTCACACAGAGACACACACTCACACAGAGACACACATACTCACACAGAGACACACACACACTCACACAGAGACCCATAGACTCACACAGAGACACACAAACTCACACAGACTCACACACACACCGACACAGAGACACACACACACTCACACAGAGACCCATAGTCTCACACAGAGACACACACACACCCACACAGAGACACACACACACTCACACAGAGACCCATAGTCTCACACAGAGACCCATAGACTCACACAGAGACACACAAACTCACACAGACTCACACAGAGTCACACACACACACTCACACAGAGACCCATAGACTCAAACAGAGACACACACACACTCACACAGAGACACATAGACTCACACAGAGACACACAGAGACACACACACAGAGAGACACACACACACCCACACAGAGACACACACTCACACAGAGACCCATAGTCTCACACAGAGACCCATAGACTCACACAGAGATCCACACTCACACAGAGACACACAAATTCACACAGAGACACACATACACTCACACAGAGATCCACAAACTCACACAGAGACACACACTCACACAGAGACATACATACTCACACAGAGACACACACACACTCATACAGAGACCCATAGACTCACACAGAGACACACAAACTCACACAGACTCACACAGAGACACACACACACACTCACACAGTGACCCATAGACTCACACAGAGACACACACACACAGAGACACACACAAACTCACACAGAGATCCACACTCACACAGAGACACACAAATTCACACAGAGACACACACACTCACACAGAGATCCACAAACTCACACAGAGACACACACTCACACAGAGACACACATACTCACACAGAGACACACACACACTCACACAGAGACCCATAGACTCACACAGAGACACACAAACTCACACAGACTCACACACACTCACACAGAGACCCATAGACTCACACAAAGACACACAAACTCACACGGAGACCCACACACACTCACACAGAGACCCATAGACTCACACAGAGACACACAAACTCACACAGACTCACACACACTCACACAGAGACCCATAGACTCACACAGAGACACACAAACTCACACAGACTCACACAGAGACACACACACACACTCACACAGAGACCCATAGACTCACACAGAGACACACACACACCCACACAGAGACACACACACACTCACACAGAGACCCATAGTCTCACACAGAGACACACACACACTCACACAGAGGCCCATAGACTCGCACAGAGACACACAGAGACACACACACACCCACACAGAGACGCACACACACTCACACAGAGACCCATAGACTCACACAGAGACACACACACACCCACACAGAGACACACACACACTCACACAGAGACCCATAGTCTCACACAGAGACCCATAGACTCACACAGAGACACACAAACTCACACAGACTCACACAGAGTCACACACACACACTCACACAGAGACCCATAGACTCACACAGAGACACACACACACTCACACAGATACACATAGACTCACACAGAGACACACAGAGACACACAGAGACACACACACAGAGAGACACACACAAACCCACACAGAGACACACACACTCACACAGAGACCCATAGTCTCACACAGAGACCCATAGACTCACACAGAGACACACAAACTCACACAGAGATCCACACTCACACAGAGACACACAAATTCACACAGAGACACACACACTCACACAGAGATCCAAACTCACACAGAGATCCAAACTCACACAGAGACACACACTCACACAGAGACATACATACTCACACAGAGACACACACACACTCACACAGAGACCCATAGACTCACACAGAGACACACAAACTCACACAGACTCACACACACTCACACAGAGACCCATAGACTCACACAGAGACACACAAACTCACACAGACTCACACAGACTCACACAGAGACACACACACACACTCACACAGAGACCCATAGACTCACACAGAGACACACACACACCCACACAGAGACACACACACACTCACACAGAGACCCATAGTCTCACACAGAGACATACACACACTCACACAGAGACCCATAGACTCGCACAGAGACACACAGAGACACACACACACCCACACAGAGACGCACACACACTCACACAGAGACCCATAGACTCACACAGAGACCCATAGACTCACACAGAGACCCATAGACTCACACTTCTCTCCATCTGTCGGCCCGGGCTCTCAGACCCCCCCCCGTCCCCAGCTCCCGCTGTGTGCACGTGCGCGTCGAACGCCGGGAGGTTGCATTCACCACAAAGGCAAAGCTCCCCCCTAAAGGCTAGGCAGGCTGTTGGGGCAAGTGCTGCTATAGCGAGCAGCAGCGCCTATGAAGCCTGGCACGGCACACAAAGGGGGGGGGGGGCAGTACCAAGATGGATACTCCACGCACCGCGCCAGCTACTCATTCACTGCTGGGGAGACCTAGGGGAGGACCGGTTCAGGCAATCGTCACTGGTGTTGCTGGTTATGAGCGGCTCTCCATAATGACATTACACACCCGCCCATTACACACTCACACACCCATCACACACACACCCATCACACACACACATCACACACACCCATCTCCCACACCCATATCACACACCCATCACACACACACACCCATCTCACCCATCACACACACACCCATCACACACACACATCACACACACATCACACACACAGCACACACACACCCATCTCACCCATCACACACACACCCATCACACACACCCATCTCACACACCCATCTCACACACTCATCACACACATCTCACCCATCACACACACACCCATCTCACCCATCACACACCCCCATCTCACACACACACACATCTCAGACTCCCATCACACACACACACACATCCATAACACACACACCCATCACACACACACCCATCACACACCGATCACACAGAAACCCATGTCACACACACACACCCATCACACACACCCACCACACACACACTCATCTCACACACACACCCATCTCACTCACACACCCATCTCACACACACACCCATCTTACACACCCATCTCACACACCTATCTCACACACCCATCTCACACACCCATCTCACACACACACACATCACACACACCCATCACACACACACATATCACCCATCACACACACCCCCATCTCACACACACACACATCACACACACCCATCACACACACACACACCCATCTCACATACGCATCTCACCCATCAAACACACACCCATGTCACACACACACACATCACACACACACTCATCTCACACACACACCCATCTCACACATCACACACACACACCCATCTCACAAACACACATCTCACACACACACATCTCACACACACACACATCTCACACACACCCATCTCACACATCACACACACACACATCTCACACACACCCATCACACACACACCTATCTCACACACACACCTATCTCACACACACAGACCGCACACACCACACACACACCACACATACACCACACACACACACACAACCCGCACACACACACTCATCCTAAAAACACACACATTCACTGTCAATGTTTACAGTTTAAACACGCACCCATCACATGCTCCCATCACCCCCATCACACGCTCCCATCACCCCATCACACGCTGCCATCACACCCATCACTCCCATCACACGCTCCCATCGCTCGCTCCCATCACTCCCATCACCCATCACACGCTGCCATCGCTCCCATCACACGCTTCCATCGCTCCCATCACACGCTCCCACCCATCACTCCCATCACCCATCACACGCTGCCATCGCTCCCATCACCCCATCACACGCTCCCATCACACGCTCCCATCACCCCATCACACACTACCATCACTCCCATCACCCATCACACGCTCCCATCACCCCATCACACGCTCCCATCACCCATCACACGCTCCCATCACCCCATCACACGCTCCCATCACTCCCATCACACAGCTCCCATCACTCCCATCACCCATCACACGCTCCCATCACCCCATCACACGCTCCCATCACCCATCACACGCTCCCATCACCCATCACACGCTCCCATCGCTCCCATCACCCCATCACACGCTCCCATCACTCCCATCACACACTCCCATCACACGTTGCCATCACCCCATCACCCAGCTCCCACTTACATCACACAGCTCCCATCACCCATCACCCCATCACACGCTCCCATCACCCGCTCCCATCACCCCATCAAACGCCACTTACATCACTCCCATCACACGCTCCCATCACCCATCACACAGCTCCCATCACCTATCACACGCTCCCATCACCCCATCACACGCTCCCATCACGCCCATCACCCCATCACCCAGCTCCCATCACCCCATCACACGCCACTTACATCACTCCCATCACACGCTCCCATCACTCCCATCACACGCTCCCATCACCTATCACACGCTCCCATCACCTATCACACGCTCCCATCACCCCATCACACGCTCCCATCACTCCCATTACCCCATCACACAGCTCCCATCACCCCATCACACGCTCCCATCACTCCCATCACAGGCTCCCACTTACATCACTCTACTCTGCAGTTGCTAAGCACAGGCCCGCAAGGACCACACATCGCCAAGCGTGCGAGCAACACGCAACACGATCGATTGCGCGAGATTCTTCGCATCATCATCATTGTTGTTGTATCACGATACCAGCTTGACAATGGCGGGGCCGGCCAGCAACAAGCAGCACTAACTCAATGGGAGTCGTAAATAATGTGAAGACGGCACGCGAGCTGCGCTTTCTTCTCTCACCTGCTTCGCCTTTCCCTCTTCGTCTCTCCGCGTCGTCTCCCCGCGTGTCTCCAGCTCGTCTCCACGCGCGCCTTTGTCTCTCCTCCGCCGTGGGGCGTCGAGTTCTTATCAGGGGGCCGGGGCTGAGGCTCTGATGGGGCGGGGCTA
This sequence comes from Lampetra planeri, assembly GCF_965212315.1. Taxonomy (NCBI): domain Eukaryota; kingdom Metazoa; phylum Chordata; class Hyperoartia; order Petromyzontiformes; family Petromyzontidae; genus Lampetra; species Lampetra planeri. Next base: position 4,221,414 of record NC_136170.1, read on the forward strand.
GCGGGCGTGGAGGAGGGGGCGGGGTCAACGAGGGCGCCCCGCCCGACCGCCCCACGTGACCCTGGCGCGCGAGCTCCTCGCTTGCCCACCCCCCCACCCCCATTGGCTGGCACCGCTCTCCTCACCGCTCGCGCGCTCATGAATATGCAAATTGCAGGAGGGGTCGGGGAAAAACAAAGATAAAGATACCCCGTGTAGCCTGAACAGGGGCAAGTGCTATTAGCGAGCGCCTATAAAGGCCGGCACGGCACACGAGGGGGTGGGTTGCCAACACCACGCCCGGCCGCCTTTGTCTCCCCAGCGGCGATGTTTACACACCGCTACACCAGGTACTCATTTGAGGCTGAGTCAACCTAGGGGATGCCCAGGACCGGTTCAGATTGTCGTCACTGGCGGTGTTGGCCGTAAGCGGTCGCCAGGTTCGTAGTGCAGCGGAGCGCTCACGCGCATTGCGCATGCGCAGTGAGCGTTCACGCGAGCCCCCCCCCCCGAGGCGGCCATGTTGCCCAGGGAAGTGTCCACGTGAAGCTTAATGCCACGCGACTTCTTCAACTTGCAGACCCCTCGTCAGCGCCCTACCTTACTAGAGACCAACTTGGACATTATTGGTCACCCCGTGCCCATATCAATCTCAACGTTCATCCTTCAAAGTCCCATCACAAGGGAGAAACACAAATAGACATTTATTTTTTGCCCCAATTGAAACGGCTGTACGAGATGGTTAAACCGACATTGGTTCAAAGAAGCCCAACTGCTGACGAGACCCCACATGTCAAACAACGTTTCGCTGGTGTTGAAACCAATGCTAGTGAAATAGCATCTCTCAGAAGGTGATGTGGCTAAGTGGGAATGTGTAAAATACTTGGATAGATTTCGTTTTATGTGGAGGGACAGCTACTGCAGCTAACGAGGTGAATTGCCTATCCAGTTATCCTGGCAATGTTCTTGCAGCGACTTATAAGCATAGACCAGGGGTCGGCAACCCCTTCAAAGAAGAAGAGGCGCCATTGTTATTTTTGATCTTTGAACAAAATATTTCGCATCACACGCAAAGCTGCTTCTTTGTGTGGGTCTCTGTGCAAAGCCCGCTGAGGTATTAACTTGTTTTTCAGAAGTGACCTCCACAAATGATAGCTTAACAAAGTGGCCCATCATTTGGACATTTACAGCAGCAAATTAATCTACAATCTCCATGCATGTTTCTAAATGTGGAGGGAAAAGCCAGAGGACCCGGAGAAAAAATGCCACGCGACCACGGGGAGAGAGAGACACCGCAAACTCCAAATATACAGCAGCAGGCGTCAGGGTCGGGATCAAACCCCCGAACCTCCGGTATGCCAGGCAAGGAAGATAACATCTCACCACCACCTTGTAATAAAGTAGGCACTGATAATGGGTTGACAGGTATAAATTGGCGACAACAAAATGCACACCAATCGAACTACCATTGTTGAAGAATAACTAAGGGGGAGTTGAGGGGGAACACACAAACTAAATGGACCCAATAATGGTAGGTTTTTACCCTTTTAACTGGTACAAAACAGTTTTGTACCAGTTAAAAGGGTAAAAACCTACCATTATATTTTGCCACTGGTAAAAGAGATCTCATAGTGTAAATGGACCCAGTTTATTCCATCACCTGTACGGTGTAATGACGCCAGAATGTGTGTTGTCGTCTGCTCTCTACCTGCTGTGTTTGTGCCCGCACCTCCGATGGTTGAGTGCTGTATTTGTCTGTGTATGGGTGATATGTTTACCTGTCTTGTACTTTTCACACCTATGGGGCTGTCCATAAATGACGTCACGCACCTAGGGGGGGGGGGGGGGGGTCAGACATTTGTGACGATGTGTGACGAGGGAAAGGGGGTTTGAGAAATGTGACGTTACATCAAAATGCGCAACTTTAAATATAAACAACACGTTCTACTTAATTATACTTTTTAATAAATGTTTTCTCCTACAACATCAGAGTGCAGCGCCACATTAAATACGCACTACAATGACAAGAGTTTAAAGTGATTTGATGCATGTTTTATTTTCAAAATGGAAATATGGTTTTCGGGGGGGGGGGGGGGGCAGACCTTTGTGACAAAGCAAGCTGTTGCTGTTCAGCCGTCGGTGGTTGATGGCGTTGTGATCACCAACATCGAGCACATCGCTCTGGGGCTGTATCTTGCCATCTTGCGAACGAATTGTGAAGAGGAGCATTCTGTTTCGAAGCTAAAACTGATAAAGAAAAAATGTCTCCGATCAACCACAGGACAGCAACAACAACACCGCCCTGTCGTCCCTTGCACGACTCTCGATTGAGAATGAGATTGTGCCAAAATCACCATTTTAAGATTTTCTTTGCTAATTTTGCAATGAAAAAATTTCAAAAAGTTTATCTCCGGTGTAAAAATTCTCTCACCGTATGAAAAAACTGATTGGCATTGACAAGACTCTTTGTATATACAATGTGTTACATATACATATTGAAGAAGATATCTTGGCTACATTTTTTATATCATACATGCAAACAAAAACACGGTCACATTTTTCCTCATACAAAAAATAACACGGTCACATTTTTTTTTGATAGGCCCTTTAGTTATCGTTCGCCCTAGGCAGAGTTCCTACTGTGGCCTATTGGATAATACGGCCCTGGTGGGTCGGTGAGTGGCTGAATGAGTTAGTGGGCGAATGAGTGGGTGAATTAGTGGGTGGGTGAGTGGATGGGTATGACGAGTAGAGGGTTGAGTATTTATGTAGTGAATCACTTCTGAGACACATAGTCGGAGGCAACACACGTTTATTCTACACCTTTGCACACTGCTCACACACGGGTCAGAACAGCCAGCACGCTGTCTGACCCACGATGCCGGAGACGAAGCATCTTGGGTTCTATTCCACCGACAGACAGCCCTTATCCAGCCTCGGGACTTCCCTTTTATGCCCCCCGGCATGACCTGGCTCTGCCCTCGGCCACACCCCCTTCTGGAACCCACCAGAAGGTTCTGGGCTATACCTCACGTGTCCCCTCGGTCACCTTTGGCCCCACATCCTTCACCCCGGCCTATCACGAGCTCCACCAGCCGGCCGGGGTGCCACGTCCTCATGTCCCCTTCTTGCCAGCAGCCAGCGCCACGCGCCCGTGTGACCCACTCCGTGGCATTGCTCTGCTGGCAGAACGGCTGCCACGACCTGCTCTCCGGCAGGTCGGCCATTACGGCCACATTCCCTCTCTCTGTCAGTAACCAGCGCTACGCGCCGGAGTGACCCATTCTATGTCACTACATCCATACTGCAGTGGTTCTCAACTGGTGGGGTACGCGGATCCCCTGTGGAGACAGTACGTGACAATGTGTCCCAGAGTGTTATGTGAGGTGATTTATAAATGTGTGGGATTATACACGAGTCATTACATACTACACTAAACTGCTATTTTACCAGGTTTTATACTGGTGTAATGCGGGCGTAAACGGCTTCGCGGATATAACGTCATGGGGGGGAGGAGTTAGGTCACGTGTGAGAGAGGGGTGAGGTCTTAAGGGAGAGATACCGGAAGAGACGGGAGAGTGTGGGAGATAGAGTTAGAGTGAGGCCACGTAGGGCGGAGGTCGAGGAGTGGCGAGATCGCCACACACACGGAGAGTAAGACTTGGCACCGTCGGCCAGCGGTGACCAAGCGCGGAGGAACGACGGGCAGCGGTGGTGCTGCAGTGAGGGCAGCGGTAGAGCTGCAGTGAGGGCAGCCGGAGGACTGCACAGGGGATTCTGCAGCGGAGCTGCAGAGGTGTGGAGGCTACGGGAGCGAGGGCAGCTATGGAGCTGCCAAGGGGAGAGCTCTGAGCGAGGGCCGTGTGGGACAAGTGTAAGAACCCGAATAAAGGACAACGGAGACAGACCCAGGATCGAGTCCTTTATTACACTGGTAGGAACCTCCTGGTTACACCAGCCCACAGGGGATTAGTGTCCGTCCGTCGTGCAGGGAGGGGCTGGGTGGGGAGGGTGGGGAGGGGCTGGGTGGGGAGGGTCGGGAGAGCTGGGTGGGGAGGGTGGGGGGTGGGAGAGGTGGTGCTGGGTGGGGAGGGGCTGGTCACCCGGTGGTGCCCTTATAAAACTCAACGTTTCACCCACTCATGCCGGCTTGTGCCCGCCCTCACAGTCGGCCATATTTGCGGAATACACCACGCCGCAGTTGACCCTGGCCATTGACCGAGCAACCCAACATTCCTACCAGCTCCCTCCGCAGGAATGTGTTTCCACCAGATTTTTTATTGACACCCATCTCACACACACACACACACCCATCACACACACCCATCACACACACCCATCTCACACACACACCCATCACACACACCCATCACACACACACCATCTCACACAAACCCATCACACACACACCATCTCACACACACCATCTCACACACACACCATCTCACACACACACCATCTCACACACACACCCATCGCACACACACACCCATATCACACACATCTCACACACGCCATCTCACACACACACCCATCTCACACACACCATCTCACAGACCCATCACACACCCATCATACACACACCATCTCACACACACCCATCTCACACACACACCCATCTCACACACCCATCCCCCACACACCATCTCACACCCATCTCACACACACACCATCTCACACACACCCATTTCACACACACAACCATCACACACCCATCTCACACACACACCCATCACACACACCATCTCACACACACACCCATCATACACACACACCCATCTCACACACACCATCTCACACACACACCCATCATACACACACCCATCTCTCACACACACACACACACCATCACACACACACCATCACACACACACCCATCTCACACACACCCATCTCACACACACCATCTTACACACACACCATCTCACACACACACCATCTCACACACACACCCATCGCACACACACACCCATATCACACACATCTCACACACGCCATCTCACACACACACCCATCTCACACACACCATCTCACAGACCCATCACACACCCATCATACACACACCATCTCACACACACCCATCTCACACACCCATCCCCCACACACCATCTCACACCCATCTCACACACACACCATCTCAAACACACCCATCTCACACACACAACCATCAGACACCATCTCACACACACACCCATCATACACACACACCCATCTCACACACACCATCTCACACACACACCCATCATACACACACCCATCTCTCACACACACACACCATCACACACACACCATCACACACACACCCATCTCACACACACCCATCTCACACACACACCCATCACACCCACACACCCATCTCTCACACACACACCCCATCACACACACACACACCCATCTCACACACACCATCTCACAGACCCATCACACACCCATCATACACACACCATCTCACACACACCCATCTCACACCCCCATCCCCCACACACCATCTCACACCCATCTCACACGCACACCATCTCACACACACCCATCTCACACACACAACCATCAGACACCATCTCACACACACACCCATCATACACACACCCATCTCACACACACCATCTCACACACACACCCATCATACACACACCCATCTCTCACACACACACCATCACACACACACCCATCTCACACACACCCATCTCACACACACACCCCATCACACACACACACACACCCATCTCACACACACCATCACACACACCCATCTCACACACACACCCATCACACACACACCATCTCACACAAACCCATCACACACACCATCTCACACACACCATCTCACACACACACCATCTCACACACACGCCATCTCACACACACACCCATCTCACACACACCATCTCACAGACCCATCACACACCCATCATACACACACCATCTCACACACACCCATCTCACACACACACCCATCTCACACACCCATCCCCCACACACCATCTCACACCCATCTCACACACACACCATCTCACACACACCCATCTCACACACACAACCATCACACACCCATCTCACACACACACCCATCACACACACACACCCATCATACACACACACCCATCTCACACACACCATCTCACACACACACCCATCATACACACACCCATCTCTCACACACACACACACCATCACACACACACACCATCACACACACACCCATCTCACACACACCCATCTCACACACACATCCATCACACACACACACACACATCTCTCACACACACACCCATCTCACACACACCATAACACACACCCATCTCACACACCCATCACACACACACACCCATCACACACACACCATCTCACACAAACCCATCACACACACACCATCTCACACACACACCATCTCACACACACACCATCTCACACACACACCCATCGCACACACATCTCACACACACCATCTCACAGACCCATCACACACCCATCATACACACACCATCTCAGACACACCCATCTCACACACACACCCGTCACACACACACACCCATCATACACACACCCATCTCTCACACACACACACACACCATCACACACACACCATCACACACACACCCATCTCACACACACCCATCTCACACACACACACCCATCTCTCACACACACACACACACCATCACACACACACACCCATCTCACACACACACACCCATCTCACACACACACCCATCTCACACACACACCATCACACACACACACACACGGGGTGCGGTGTCTCACTCGACACGGCCACGGCTCAAGTGGTACCATTTATTTGTCTTCACTGTTCACAGCGTCGCCCTCAACCCAACTGCTGAAGTCTGGCCCAGGGGCACTCCCTCCCAGAGTGGCAGCTGTCCCCGTGTGGCACAAGGTGTACGCAGCACCAGAAACCCGTAGACTCACAGAGACCCACAGACTCACACAGAGACCCTGCAGACTCCCACAAAGATCCATAGGCTCACCACACAGAGACCCTGTAGACTCACAGGAGACTCAACAGAGACCTGTAGAAGCATAAACAATCAAGGCTGCGATTTCCTGCTCACATGAGCAGCAATGATGATGCATTGGTGGCCGTCACCTGTTTACAGCCCTGCAGTCAGCAGCGTGAATTCCACATTGCCTTGGCGGGGACAAAGTGGTGTTCATTTGATCGACCCTGGACGAAAGGGATGATGATGATGGGCTGAGTCCAACCTCTCTCCCCCAAGACCGGGAGTTGAACTCACTCCCTTTCCCGCTTGCTGCATGGCCGCTCGCCCTACCATGGAGCCTTCACCCCGGGAGTGTTCTCTCTCTCCGTTGGGGTATAAATTAAAATACTCACTACAATAAGATCCCTGGTCATTAACAAAAGCACACCGTGTGGTGTGGTCGCTCGTCGCGACCGCGTCGTGGCGCGCCCATGGGAAAGCACCAGGACGGGACAGCCGCCATTCGCCACTAAGTGGCGGTGACGTCACCACGGCGCTTGTGCCAGGCTATGTGCACGTTAAAGCCACGTGAAGTGTCGATCGCCCGCTGGCAGGAGGTCACGGGACAGACCCAGGTGCCATGGATCGATTGACTGAGATGAGTGGCCGATGTCCCACCTGTGCCCCCTACTGTGCCAACTTGCTGTGCTTTAGCCACCCGGCGCTCCGCTCGTTGTTGTGAGCGTCGCTCCTCCGCACTCCGTTGTTGTTGGAGGGCGACTGCCTCCAACTGCCCAGTAGCAGCGTCCTTCACGAGCCTCCTCCACAGAGGCCGATCTTAACACCGCTGGTACCAGTCATCGGCAAATCCACTCAGCTCCACATCCTCTTGTACCACATCACTCCGTCTCCTCTCTAGCCCGTGCCGCACCCGTTTAGGATATGACAGACACACACATGCAGATCCAATTCCCGAAAGAATGTCAATCCACAACAAGTCACAGCTAAAGAATACTCAGGGTGATTCCCTGTCGTTTTTTACAATCGTGTCTTTAAAAATCAGCTATTTTGTACAGCAGGATTTTCCCTGGGAATAGAATTGGTTTTGTTTGGGTTAGAATGCGTAAATATAAATGTTGTGTCGTTAAACCTGCCACCACCATCCGACGCAGTCAATCAGTCAATCAGGTTTGTGACGTAAACGAAACGTGGCCAAATAGTTACTGATAACGGCACAATTATAACATTCAGGTTACAGAAACATGAAGCAGACAGAGGGGGTGGCCGTTGTACCAATGTGCGGACAAAGAAGGATACACGACTCCATTGGGCAATGTGAGTCTATGTGTAATGTGAGTCTATGTGCAATGTTAGTCTATGTGCAATGTAAGTCTATGGGCAATGTTATTCTATGGGCAATATTAGTCGACGCTGACTCTTATTTGTACTAATATACAGGAAGACAATTCTGGCTGTTGCCTGATGATGCTGGCGAATTACTGGCGAAACGTCGCGGTACTCGAATAGTATACTACACTACTATGCACTACACTATCATTGTAAATGTTATGGTGGGTTTACTCTCCAACACACAACCGGTTAGTACTGAACTAGTATACTACACTATACACTACTATGCACTACACTATCATTGTAAATGTTGTGGTGGGTTTACTCTCCAACACGCAACCGGTTAGTGCTGAGATAGTATACTACGCTATACACACTATAATTGTGAATGTTGTGGTGGGTTTACTCTCCAACACACAACTGCTTAGTACTGAACTAGTATACTACACAATACACTACACTGCACACGACTATACGCTACACTATAATTGTAAATGTTGTAGCTGGTTTACTCTCCAACACACAACTGGTTAGTGCTGAACTGGTACGGAATTGGCCACGTGTTGTTTACTTGACAAACCTTTACTGATTGGCTGTGTCGGGCGGTTGCGGGTTTAACAACAAATTGCTAATTACGCAATCTAACCCAAACAAACCTCCATTATGGACAGATCCGATTAGGGAAAGAATATAAAGCCACGCAAATCACTGCAAAGAATACGCACAGTGAGTCTGTGTTGCTTTTAAATCGCGTCATAAAACTCACCATTTGCACTGCAAGCATTCCCTTTAACTTAAGATTTTAAAAAAACCAATTCTGTTGTCCGATTGGATTACTCTTCAATTATTATTACTAGTGTAATGCGGGCGAAAGCGACCTTCCGGATGTGACGTCACGAGGAGGCGGAGCCAGGTGACGTGGGTGAAAGGTAGGGGGTCCTTAAGCGGGTAAACCGGAAGGAGAAGGCAGTCGGGGTGTGAATGGAAAGGTGTGGGGCCACGCGGGCGTACGAGCCGAGGGGGCACCGTCAGAAGCGGGAGCCAACCCTGGGAACAGTAGGGAGCTACTGGGAGGTGTAAAGCTGCAGATAGAGATAGGCAGTAAGGCTGTGTGTGAGGAGCAGCGGGGTGGCTGCCAGGAGTCGCAGGAGCGACGAGAAGGCGAGACAGCACGAGGCCGTCAGAGCTGCAGCAGGAACAGCCAAGGGAGCTGTGTGAGAGTACAGCAGCGGAGCTGCTGTGGGGCTGCAAGAGCGACAAGAACAGCAGCGGGGCTGCTGATGTGGACTGGAGTGACATCGGAACCAGCACAGAGAGAATAAGAGAGACAGCCGTGTGGGGACGCAGTACGGACCGAATAAAGGACACTGAGCCAGATATCGTGGTCAAGTCTTTTATTACACTGGGGTCAGAAGTGAAACGGCATGTCTAAGCAAGTAAGGAAGAAAATTCCCCCGGCGCCAGCATCGGCTTCTTCGTCCGACGACGACGAATTCCCTCCGACCACGGATTTTGCTGGGGTGGTGGAGGAGAGCCCTGCTGAGGCGAGCACGGGGACGGGCGTGGAAGATGTCGGCGCGATGGCGGGTCCGTCAACAACATCGGACGCTGAGCAAAGATGGCAACAGGTGGCAGAACAACTGGAGACACTCAAGGACGTCCTGGCGCATCTGTGTCACCTCGTTACGCCAAGGACGACGATGGAACGAGAAGGTGCTCCACGGGCCGCCACGTTGCCTGCCCTGCCGCCGCCATTGGCCACGCGGCAAGAAGACGCCATCTTGCGCGCTCCGCGGCGCCAAACCGCCATCTTGGCCACGCCGCGGGCCGACGCCATTTTGAATTTACCTCCACAACAACCATCATTGGAAGACGGCGTGAAGAGGAGTCGGAGTCGCCACCTTACTACGGTTAAGGAATTCTCTATCGGGGGCGATTGGAGCGCTTTCGCCTGCCGATTTTTGGCGGCGGTTCGTTCAGCAAGATGGACCGATGCGGAGGCCTTGGAAGTGTTGCCGACTCTACTGGACGACGAATCTGTGCGATTTTTCCGTTCCATAACGGCCGATAAGAAGAAGACGTTATGTGGAGTTTTTGAGGAAATGGCCGACGCCTATGAGCCACCTGACGACGCGCATCGGCGATTCGCTCAACGACAACGAGCACCCGAAGAATCGCCCGTGGCGTTCAGGGGTGCGGTGTTGGAGCTGGCCATGGCAGCATATCCTGACACGCCACAGGATCTGCTCGAGCCCCTCATATTGGGAAAAATGCTGGAGCTGTCTCGGGATCTGGGGATCCCCATGCCTGTGTGTGGGCATGAGAAGCTCACGTCCCGGGCGGCAGCAAAGTGTCTGGACGCGCAGTTTAATCTCCGTCGCTGGAAGCAAGTGACGGCATGGACGGGTGGGCCCGTCAAGGAAGGAGGCGCGATGGGGTGGGACCCCACAAGGGCGATCTATGTGCCGGATGAGCGGGGTCCACAGGAGCTGACGGCTGCCTCCTCTCCATGGCCGGGACGCGGAAGGCCGGGGCCGCGCGCTACGCCATCGGGACGGGGCCGCCGGGACGCAGGACCTGCGCTTCGGCGCAACGAGGCCGATTGCTTCCGCTGCGGCCGTAGGGGCCATTACGCCAAAGATTGCTGGGCCCGCTTCCCGGGTCCGCCGCAGCAGGAGCCCACAACACCGGACAAGCCGACCAAGGAACCTCCGAAACAGGCATGTCGGCACGCACCAGACACTCGGCAAGGCTTTACACCTCACCCACCACCTGTGTTGCGCGATCCTATTGTTGTTGTTAAAGAAAGGCCATCGACGGGGCCTTGTCATTCAGTTACGCAGTGGCGCAAATTGGCACGGAGAGTTGTCGCGGCCGCTACGGGTTCGTCCACTGTACCGGGGTCCATACAAGGTGTGGACGTGCGCATTTTGGTCGACTCGGGAGCGTCTGCGACTATTATATCGGATGTCATTTTCCATCTGTTGGGCATTCCGCCGGGGGCTGTGCGTCCGGTTTATGGGTCTTGCGTCGCTGCAAACGGGGGTAGTATGGGGATTGTGGGCCAGGTGGATGCTAAGATATCTATAGGGGATGTGTCGGCTTTGGGCGTTGTGTTAATATCGAGATCTTTGGCGGTTCCTTGCTTACTAGGCACGGATTTTTTGGCTAAGATGCCCATTTTGATTAAAATCAATGAGAATTGTATTGAATTGCCGGGGGGCCGTCGAATCTCGTTTCTGCCGTCGCCCTGGGGGCGACCTGCTTCGGCCGTACAGGTGCAGGCGCTGTCCGTCGCATCTGTGGACATCCCACCTGGTTCACAGATGCTTATACCCTTGCGGTATCGGAAGCCCCTGCCCAATCGGCTAGGAGCATTAGGGGTCTTGTTGTCACCATCCGCCACGATAACAACGGGATTGGCGTTAGTTGGGGCACAGACCATCGTCCGGCCGGATCAATTACCGGTTTTACAGGTGCTTAATGCGGGGGTGGAAAACATCCGTGTTCCGGCCGGTACGGTTGTGGCACATTGTCGGGGGCTAAGTTCTTTTCCACACTGGACCTCTCTTCGGGATTTTGGCAGCTTCCCCTTGACGAGTCCTCACGGGAGAAGACCGCATTCCGTACGCCGCAGGGGTTATTTCAATTCAACTGCCTCCCGATGGGATTGAATGCGGCCCCTGCTACGTTTCAAAGATTGATGGAGCTCGTTTTGACGGGGTTGCAGTGGGAGACGTGTCTTATATATTTGGACGATATTATTGTGTTCAGCCGCACATTTGAGGAACATTTAACGCGGCTGGAGACAGTGTTCACGAGGATGCGCTCTGCCAATTTGAAATTCAAACCAAAGAAATGCCACCTACTGCAACGGTCCGTCCGTTATTTGGGGCACATTGTGAGTGCCGAGGGGGTGTCCACGGATCCGGAAAAGACGGCGTGTGTCCGGGATTGGCCGACTCCGGCCTCTGTGGGGGATGTTCGACGGTTTTTGGGATTTGCCTCGTATTACCGAAGATTTGTGCCGGGGTTTGCGACGATTGCGAGGCCCTTGCATCTCCTTACGGGTAAAGGACGGAAATTTGTTTGGGGAGAGCCGGAAGAGGCGGCCTTTCGGAGTCTGCGCGATCTATTGGCTACGGCCCCGACATTGGATTATCCCGATTTTGATCGCCCTTTCATTCTCGATACGGACGCGAGTGACACAGGTATTGGGGCGGTATTATCACAGTCTAAAGGGGGCGTAGAGCGCGTCGTGGCGTATGGTAGCCGAGTCTTGTCGCCTGCGGAAACACGCTACTGTGTCACTCGTAGAGAACTTTTGGCGGTTGTTTTTTTCCTACGGCAATTTCGACCGTACCTTTACGGTCGTTCTTTTATTGTGCGTACGGATCATGCGGCCTTGCAATATGCACTTAAAATGGACCAGCCATCGGGACAGTGGGCACGTTGGTTGGACACGCTGCAGGAGTTTTCCTTCCAAATTCAACATCGGAAGGGAGTGCGCCATGCGAACGCTGACGCACTTTCCAGATTACCAGGACGCGCCCCTTGTAAATGTGCGTCGGGGACGCATAGGTGTTCGCCGATTCTCAACCCCCCTCAGCCGCTCACGTTGGCCGTCGGGAAGTCGGATACTCCGATGGAACCGGGACCGACTGATGGGGTTTTGAATCTGCCGCGGTCTGTCTGGATTCGGGAACAGATGATGGACGAGTCGTTGTTGTCCATGCGGAAGCGGTCTATGAGGGACAAGGGGAGTCCGAGTTCGGCTGTGGGGCCGCGAACCGCTCTCTGAGATGGTCTGCTTATGTGGCAAGAAAGGTTCCAGGAAAGCTGGCGTGTGGTGGTACCAACGTCCTTGCGATTTGAGTTGATTAGAACTCTCCATTGTGACACACTATTGCATTTAGGGGTGCAGAAGACCTTGTTGACGTTACAACGTCATTATTTTTGGCACGGCATGGCGACAGATGTCGTAGGGCACGTGCGCGCGTGCCCTGAATGCGCCCGGCGTAAGCCGCCTAAACATCCTTACGTGCCGCCTCTCCAGTCGATTCAGGTGTCTCGAGTCAATGAATTGGTGGCACTGGACATATTGGGACCCTTCCCACCATCGGCGAGGGGTAATAAATATTTGCTGGTAGGGGTCGAGTATCTCTCCCGTTGGCCGATGGCCTGGCCGTTGCCCGATCAGTCGGCCGCGGCCATCACCGACGCCTTTTTGTTTGGGTACATTATGGACAAGGGGGCGCCGGAGAGACTCCTCACGGACCAGGGCCGAAATTTCTCTTCTAAATTATTGGCTGAAGTGTGCGCAGGCCTTGGGACTAAGAAGATACGGACATCTCCATACCATCCGCAGACGGATGGTATGGTTGAGCGGCTGAACAGGACATTGTCTGCCATGCTTTGCCATACTGTGAGTGAACAGCAATCGGATTGGGATCTGCACATCCCCGGAGTGCTTTCGGCGTACAGGATGACGCCCCATGCGGCTACAGGGTATTCGCCGTTTTACCTTATGTATGGTCGGGAAAACGTGCCTCCGGTGGATGTGCAATTGGGTACTGGGGTGAAGGGACCTCGTAAACCACTCCCTGAATACATTCAGGACACGGTTCGCCGGGTTACGGAGGCGCGGGAAAACGCCCGCGTGGCTACGGCCAAAGCCCAGGCCCGGAACGAGCGGTATGCTCGGCGGTCTGAGGGGGAGTGCCCCTGGAAGGTGGGAGACCTGGCCTGGCTCCATTGCCCGCAGGTGCGGCCGGGGACCTCTCCTAAATTGCACAAACCTTGGCATGGTCCTGTGCGCCTCATTGAGGTTCCCAATCCACAGTCGGCGCGCGTTCAGTTTGGTTCTCGCCGTTGGTTTGTTCATACGTCGCGGTTGAAACCATATGTTGCTCCCCTACGTGATGCGTCATCTCCCAATGTTGCCTTGCCGGGGTCTGTTGCTGCTGACTCTGACTCTTCCCCGCCTGCGTCCATTGATCTTGCTAGAGCGCCTGTCGTACCTGTTCCAGACAGGCCGACCGTGACACCGCGGGGGAGGAGTGGGCCTGCTCGGAGGGCGCCTGCGAAGGCTGCGGGACCTTCAAGCCCGGCGACCCTTCCGACCCCGCTGCAGGCGCATTCGCCGAATATGACCAAGACTGATTCGTCAGGGACACGAGATGTCGGTGGACTTCCAATCGCAGCAGGGGAATTACCCCCTGTCATTTCTCGTGTTCCATCGCGTCCCCGTTCTACAAGTGGGCCGCCGACCGTCCGGGACGGGCCGGCGACCCGCACTCGTTCCAAATCGCTTACGTTTCGTTGATTGTATGTTGTTATTGTTCTTGTTCTTGCCGTCGTATTTATCGCATGCTTTCGTACGTTCGTCGATGTTACTTGTGTGTTGTTCTTGTTGTTATATTGCATGCTCAGTGTCCTTTAAGGGGGAAGGTCGGTTCACCGCATTACGCTTTGGTGTTGTTCAGCCGAGGTCGGCTGGGTTTTTTCTATGGGGGAGGGTGGTGTAATGCGGGCGAAAGCGACCTTCCGGATGTGACGTCACGAGGAGGCGGAGCCAGGTGACGTGGGTGAAAGGTAGGGGGTCCTTAAGCGGGTAAACCGGAAGGAGAAGGCAGTCGGGGTGTGAATGGAAAGGTGTGGGGCCACGCGGGCGTACGAGCCGAGGGGGCACCGTCAGAAGCGGGAGCCAACCCTGGGAACAGTAGGGAGCTACTGGGAGGTGTAAAGCTGCAGATAGAGATAGGCAGTAAGGCTGTGTGTGAGGAGCAGCGGGGTGGCTGCCAGGAGTCGCAGGAGCGACGAGAAGGCGAGACAGCACGAGGCTGTCAGAGCTGCAGCAGGAACAGCCAAGGGAGCTGTGTGAGAGTACAGCAGCGGAGCTGCTGTACTCTCACACAGCCCCACAGCAGCGGAGCTGCTGTGGGGCTGCAAGAGTGACAAGAACAGCAGCGGGGCTGCTGATGTGGACTGGAGTGACATCGGAACCAGCACAGAGAGAATAAGAGAGACAGCCGTGTGGGGACGCAGTACGGACCGAATAAAGGACACTGAGCCAGATATCGTGGTCAAGTCTTTTATTACACTAGTATCATTCGCTTTCATCATCGTGCTTCATTTTATTGGAATTTGGGTAGTAGTAGTCAGTGATATCGCTGTTATTATCGGCTTCCTATTTCACTTAGATTTCATCTGCATTTGTGAGTGTAGCGTTATTTTTACGTTACAGGTAACGCGTGTTACGTCACCTGGGTACGTGTTACGTCACCTGGTAACGGGTGTTACGTCACCTGGTAACGTGTTACGTCACCTGGTTACGTCACCTGGTTACGCGTGTTACGTCACCTGGTTACGTGTTACGTCAACTGGTAACGCGTGTTACGTCACCTGGTTACGTGTTACGTCACCTGGTAACGCGTGTTACGTCCCTGGTTACGTGTGTTACGTCACCTGGTTACGTGTTACGTCACCTGGTTACGTGTTACGTCACCTGGTAACGTGTTACATCACCTGGTTACGTGTTACGTCACCTGGTAACGTGTTACGTCACCTGGTTACGTGTTACGTCACCTTGTAATGTGTGTTACGTCACCTGGTTATGTGTGTTATGTCACCTGGAAAACGTGTTACGTCACCTGGTAACGTGTGTTACGTCACCTGGTAACGTGTTACGTCACCTGGTTACGTGTTACATCACCTGGTTACGTGTTACGTCACCTGGTTACGTGTGTTACGTCACCTGCGCACGCGGTGGGCGCCAATTTGGGCCAATCGGAGCGCTGGTTAAGTGGGGCCGAGCGCATCGCCCTTGGCCAATCAGCGACGCCTGTTTGTTTGCGAGCGCGCGGCGTTTACACCTCGACTGGCTTAGTTTCACATTCTACCTTTCATGTTTTTTTGGCAGTGGGGCAAAAAAACATCTCGCTCTCTCTTCCTGCAGTTTTTCAACTAACCAAGTGATTGCAATGACCGCCCCACTCCACCCTTCCTAATTTGAATTTGCTAAAAAAAGTGAAAGTGATTAGCCCTAAAACCAATTCAGGAAAGTAGTTATTATCATGAAGTTTGGATTCTAACAGTTGAATATGCAATTCCTATATTCGATTAACGGTATTTCAGCTTAAAACAGAAGTTTGCGTGGAACGGATTAAAAACGTTACCCGAGGGGCCACTGTACTTCAAAAAGAAAGGCGCTTTGTAAAAGAGAGACTATTATCATTATTATGTTGAGTGTGCGGGGAGCGGTGGCGCAGAGGCTAGGGCACCGCACAATGGAAACCCGGCGACCCCGGATCACCAGGGCGATGGCCGACATCAGCGATACCTGAACAACGACCTCCACTCCCTCCCACCAACACGCACTGACCAGAGTGGTGAAGTATGGCTAAAAAAACCCCCGCATGCGGCCGACACGTCGCGGTGAGGCCTTCATCATCCAGTGACGTGAAAACGGCCATCAAGAAAAACGCTTGGGAGCTAAAACCCGACATGCACCAGGGGTGATCACAGAGCCAATATTAAAACATTATTATTATTATTCCGCTTGTGTGTGTGTGTGTGACATAGGGGTGTAACAAGGGTGTGTGTGTGTTATCGGTGTGTGTCTGATGGGTGTGTGTGTGTGAGATGGGTGTGTGTGATAGGTGTGTGTGAGATGGGTGTGTAGATGTGATGTGTGTGTGAGATGGGTGTGTGTGTGTGAGATGGGTGTGTGTGTGAGTGATGGGTGTGTGTGAGTGATGGATGTGTGTGTGAGTGATGGGTGTGTGAGTGATGGGTGTGTGTGAGTTATGGGTGTCTGTAAGATGGGCGTGTGTGTGGGAGAACATACAAACTCCACATTCACTCACCCACTCTCTCACGCACTCATTCACATTATCAGTCGCTCGCACTCACTCCAGAACAGGGGGAGAACACACAACCTCCGGACAGAAAGTGGCGCCCGAGTTGAGAATCGAACCCGGGCTCTTGTCCTCACTGCGGCCCTGCCCGGTGTGATTGTGCACATTCAGGGCTCCGTTTTGTTCTGTTCTGCCTCCAACTTCTTCACCTGCAACACACAGACCACGCTGCTCAATGGCTTTGTCACTCATGGTCTCCACAAGGACGCCATGTACGCACGGTGACATTCTTTCGCACCATACGTAGTCACCCGTGATATGTGTGTATGTGCATTTGTTTCCCACCGTACGTTACCAACCGTGCTATGTGTGTATGATAGACTTCTTTTGCACCGTACGTGGACAACCATGCTGTGCGTATGTTGAACTTCTTTCACACAGTACGTAGCCAACTATGCTAACCGGAAGTGCGGAAGGACAACAAACTGTGTGTGAGTCTGTGGGTCACTGTGTGAGTGTCTATGAGTCTCTGTGTGAGTCTACGGGTCTCTGTGCGAGTATACAGGTCTCTGTGGGAGTCTATGAGTCTCTGTGTGAGTCTATGCATCGCTGTGTGAGTCTATGGGTCACTGTGTGAGTCTACGGGTCTCTGTGTGAGTCTACAGGTCTCTGTGGGAGTCTATGAATCTCTGTGTGAGTCTATGGGTCTCTGTGTGAGTCTATGGGTCACTGTGTGAGTCTATGGGTCATTGTGTGAGTCTATGGGTCTCTGTGCGAGTGTACGGATCTCTGTATGAGTCTACGGGTCACTGTGTGAGTGTCTATGGGTCTTACTATGAGTCTATGGGTCTCTGTGTGAGTCTACGGGTCACCGTGTGAGTGTCTATGGGTCTCTGTGTGAGTCTATGGGTCTCTGTGTGAATCTATGGATCACTGTGTGAGTCTATGGGTCACTGTGTGAGTCTATGGGTCTCTGTGTGAGTCTATGGGTCTCTGTGTGAGTCTATGGGTCTCTGTGTGAGTCTATGGGTCACTGTGTGAGTGTCTATGGGTCACTGTGTGAGTGTCTATGGGTCTGTGTGTGAGTCTATGGGTGTATGTGTGAGTCTATGGGTCACTGTGTGTCTATGGGTCTTTGTGTCTATGGGTCTCTTTATGAGTGTCTACGGGTCTCAATGTGAGTGTATATGGGTTTATGTGAGTGTCTTATGGGTCAGTGTGAGTGTCTATGTGTCTCTGTGTGAGTGTATACGAGTCTGTGTGAGTGTCTATGGGTCCCTCTGTGTCTATGAGTCTCTGTGTGAGTCTATGGGTCTCTAAGTGAGTCTACTGGTCTCTGTGTGAGTCTACGAGTCTCTGTGTGAGTCTATGGGTCTCTGTGGGAGTCTATGGGTCTCTGCGTGAGTCTACGAGTCTCTGTGTGAGTTTATGGGTCTCTGTGTGAGTCTATGGGTCTCTGTGGGAGTCTATGGGTCTCTGTGTGAGTCTACGAGTCTCTGTGTGAGTTTATGGGTCTCTGTGTGAGTCTATGAGTCTCTTTGTGAGTCTATGGGTCTCTTTGTGTGAGTCTATGGGTCTCTTTGTGAGTCTATGGGTCTTTGTGTGAGTCTATGGGTCTCTTCGTGAGTCTATGGGTCTCTGTGGGAGTCTATGAGTCTCTGTGTGAGTCTATGGGTCTCTGTGTGAGTCTATGGGTCTCTGTGTGAGTCTATGGGTCTCTGTGTGAGTCTATGGGTCTCTGTGTGAGGCTCTGGGTCTCTGTGTGAGTCTATGAGTCTCTGTGTCTCTGTGTAAGTATGTAGCCAACCACGCTAATCGTAACCTCCAGCGACACCTGCGCAGCATAGACAGAAGCACCCGGCTTCAATTGCCAACTTTGGCGCTTTTCTGCGTGAAGTTTGTGATGATCGTCCCTTGTTATCTCGTCAGTGTGAAAGTGAGTGTGCATCACACAAACTCCGGTCATCCTCGCAGCAGCGGCTTTTGGCTGGTCATTGAACAAAGACGGTCATCGCATCGCACGGCGCTTTCAGATGCACTTCTGCGACCGTCTGGAACGCTCTTCCTTCTGATATTAGCCACTGGGAGCTGTGCACTTTTAAATCATCGTCTAGATTGACAACCTCGTTTCTTTAAATCTGCTTTTCATGTTTAGTTTGCTGTCCTTCCCCCACATGCTCCGATTATCACGGTTGGCTATGTACGGCACGAAAGAAGTTCAATGTACATATGTACGTATATTCTCCCCCTGTTCTGCATGGGATTCCTCCTCCTGTAGCTAAACCCCCAATTCTAAAAACATACCTGCAAATTATTCATTTAGGATCACCAATACCCGCCATTTGCCACTAAGTGACGGTAACGTCACCACTAGGCCTGTGCCAGACCAGGTGCACTTTGAGGTCACGTGAAGTGCCAAAGGCTCGCCGGACGGAGGTCATGGGACAGACCCAGCAGGTGCCATGGGTTAGCTGACTGAGATATACTGGCAGATGCACCACCAGCTGTGCTCCCCTACTGTGCCAACTTGGGATCACACAGCAGCAACAGCAGCAGGAGCAGCAGGAGCAGCAGGAGCAGCAGCAGGAGCAGCAGTAGTGGTAGCGGTAGCGGTAGCAATAGCAACAGTAGCGGCAGCGATAGCAGCAGCGGTAGCGGTAGAAGTAGCGACAGGAGTAGCAGCAGTAGCGGCAGAGTTAGCAGGAGCAGCAGTAGCGGCAGCGGTAGCGGCAGCGGTAGCAGCGGCAGTAGGGGTAATAGTGGTGGCAGGAATAGCAGCGGCAGCGGCAGCAACGGTAGTAGCGGTAGCAACAGCAGCAGTAACAGTAGCAGTAACAGTAGCAGTAGTAGAGGCAGCAACGGTAGTAGCGTTAGCAGTAGCGGCAGCAGCGGTAGTAGCGGTAGTAGCGGTAGCAGTAGTAGCAGCAGCGGCAGCAGCAGCGATAGTAGTAGCACTAGCAGTAGTAGTGGTAAAAGCGGTAGGAGTAGTGGTAGCAGTAGTGGTAGCAGTAGTGGTAGTAGCAGTAGTAGCAGTAATAGCAGTAGTAGGGGTAGTAGCGGTAGTAACCATAGCAGTAGCGGTAGTAGCGGTAGTAGCAATAGTAGCAGTAGCAGCAGTAGTGGCAGTAGCAGTAGTAGTGGTAGCAGTAGTATAAGTAGTAGCAGTAGTAGCGGTAACAGTAGTAGCAGTAGTAATGGTAGCAGTAGGAGTGGTTGTAGGGGTAGCAGCGGTAGCGACCTCGCGGTGGATGCGGTTGAACTGCCAGGGCCAGGCGACGTTGTAGAGGAAGGGTCGCAGGTCAAAGCGGTTGTCGTCGGGGCCGTAGCTTTCGGCGTGGTAGGCGGGCGTCAACGTCGTCATCTTGTGCCGGTTGAGGGCGTACGAGCGGAAGAAGTGCTTCACCCTCTCAGCCACCTTCGTCGTCGCGACCACAACCACAACAAGAACGAGGATCACCATCGACGGACGTCACCTTCACTTAAGTCAGTTCGTTCTATTTAGCTTATTCTTCTCTCTTGGTCTTTCCTTTATCCTTATTCTTACAAGGCGCCTTGAGATATTAGCGGAAGGCAATAAATATTAGCTTTTATGTATTACTTTAAATATTTGTTAGTAATAATGTTTTCTTATATTTTATATTTATTATATTTTTGTTTACCATATCAGTCCTTATTTTTTTTTGGGCAGCGGGCCCTCACACGATACTCAACACGCGATACCCCTGAACCACCCCCACGCCCAGAGCCACCCCAGCGCTATGACCCCTGAACCACCCCCACACCCAGAGCCACCCCCACCCCTTGACCCCTGAACCACCCCCACACCCAGAGCCACCCCCACCCCTTGACCCCTGAACCACCCCCACACCCAGAGCCACCCCCACCCCTTGACCCCTGAACCACCCCCACACCCAGAGCCACCCCCACCCCTTGACTCCTGAACCACACCCAGAGCCACCCCCACCCCTTGACCCCTGAACCACCCCCACACCCAGAGCCAACCCCACCCCTTGACCCCCGAGCCCCCCGTGGCTGCTGCCCTGTGGTCTCCATGGCGGGAGTGGCTGCTGCCCTGTGGTCTCTGTGGTCTCCGTGGCGGGAGTGGCTGCTGCCCTGTGGTCTCTGTGGTCTCCGTGGCGGGAGTGGCGGTGCATCACCGACCTGCGCTGGAGAGCAGCGCTGGCTCCACGCGGTGAGCAGCTTGCAGAACATGCTGTAGGGGCCGCACTTGTCAATCTTGCGCAGGCGGCCGAACACGGACAGCTCCGCGTAGCTCATGCCCATGTCCTCCTGCGTGGGTGTGTGTGTGCGTGTGTGCGAGTTGGCACAGTAGGGGGCACAGGTGGTGCATCGTCCAATCATCTCAGTCAGTTAACCAATGGCACCTGGGTCTGTACCGTGGCCTCCTGCCATGTACATAGCCTACCACAAGCACCATCGGGATGTCATCGCCACTTAGTGGTGAATGGCGGTTGTTGTTGTTGTTGTCTGCAAGCGTGTACATGTGTGTGTGTGGGGTACGGTAGTGTAGCGGTTAGCAAGCTGCGCTACGAACCTGGTGACCCGGGTTCGATTCCTGCTCACGGCCAACACCGGTGACGATTATCTGAACCGGTCCTGGGCCTTCCCAAGGTCGACTCAGCCTCAAATGAGTACCTGGTGCGATGTGTAAACATCGCCACTCGGGAGACAAAGGCGGCCGGGCGTGGTGTTGGCCACCCACCACCTCGTGTGCCGTGCTGTTCGCTAACAGCACTTGCTCCAAGTATGTTAAGGCTATATAGGGATCTTTGTCTTTGTTTGTTATGGGGAGTGGTAGTGCAGTGGTTAACACGCCCGCGATGACCCATGTTCGATTCCCGCAGTGACGAATATATATCGCCACCCGGGAGACAAAGGCGGCCGGGCGTGGTGCTGGCCACCCACCCCCTGTTGCGGCCCTATGTTAGAATGTTTTGGCCAAATCTGTGAATGAGGTTTTGTGTCGTTAACCCCATCGCCAACACCACCACCACCCGGCACAGACAATCAGTACGGGGTTTGTCACGTAACGCAACACGTGGCCAATTGAGTTGCTTAGTTCAGCACTAACCGGTCGTTGTGTGTTGGGAGAGTAAACCCACAACAAAGTTGACCAAGGAGCTGGGGACGTTTCGCCGGTAATTACAACAACGACCAGCCTCGTCAGGCAACAACAGCGATCTAACCCCAAAAAAGAAAAAAAAATCTCTTTCGTAGATAACTATTAGTCGTGAAAGCCTGAACCACTACTTCCCACTACTGCTGCTGCTGGGCATTAAACCGTGCCCGAGTTGTCCACAGGTGCGGGAGGAAAAGCAAAGTGCCCGGAGAAACTCCCCCACGGGTGCAAAGGGGGAGGAGGTGCCGCCCAATCCCACCCACAACCACCGTTTCCCTGCGATCTGTGCTCCTACATTTGTTTGGCCAACTCCAACCCATGAGGCCTGATGCCGATGATGACAATGATGACGATGATGATGACGACGATAAGGATGACGACGGTGACGATGATGACGATGATTATGATAATGACGATAATGATGATGATAGTGATGATGTTGCTGATTATAGTGATGACGTTGCTGATGACGATGATGACGATGACGACGATGATGATGACGACGATGATGATGACAACGATGACGACGATAATGATGATTATGGCGATGATGATGATGATGACGAAGACCAGGCTTCACTGCAACAAACTTTCCTCCTCTCCACACGAAGCAGTCACTTCGTTTCCGCTCCTGCCTCGAGACTCACTTTTTGTTCCCCTAGCTCAGCCCACGCCCCCCCCCCCCACCTTTAATCGCCCCTCCCTCCTCATCACCACCACCACCACCATCGTTCCTGCTCCCTCTTCATATTCTCATTAAATTGCTGCCGCTCATTCAATCAATTCATTCATTCCATCCATTCGTTCATCGTCATTTGCTCTCGTCAATTTAGCTTCTATCTAATTTACGCATCATTGATTTGGTGGCTAAGAGATGTTAACTACCTCACCTGGTATGCAGGAGGTCATGGGTTCGATCCCGACTCTAATGCCTGTTGTATATTTGGAGATTGCGTGTTGTCGCTCTCTCTCCCTGTGGTGGTCTCGTGGATTTTTCTCCGAGTCCTCCGATTTTCCCCCCTCTGCGTTTAAAATCAACATCACGCTTTTAGAGTATTTGGCCGCTGCTGTAAATGTCCACGTGACGATGATAGCGCTAAGCCCACTTCGTTGAGCCATCATTTGGGATAGCCGGGTCACTTCTAAAAGAGAGCAACAAAGGCTGAGTAAGGGCCTTACCTGGTCCTCCGGGTTTTTCCCTCCACATTTAGAATCAAAGTGCATTGAGAGCATTTGGCTGCTATAATTTTCCACAAGATAAGGCACTCTGTTGAGCCATCATTTGTGATGACCAGCTAGCTTCTGATAAAGAGCTACACAGCTCAGTGGGGCCTTAGACCTGATAAAATAAAAAAAATAGTTTAGTTTTAAAATAGTTAAATTAATAGCAAGTGTGTGTGTCTGGTGAAGTGTGTGTGTGCGTGTGAGCGTCATCCCAAGTTGGGAGAGGCGGTGCAGCGGTTACACCAGTGGGTAAGGCGTGTGGGAGACTAAACTCCTCTTTTCAAAACAGTTTTGTATTATTTTACCAGGTGTGAGGCTGCTATGATTGTCCACGCGAGGACCGTAAGGCAACTCGTTGGGCTTTCATTTGTGAGGCCAAGGTCGCTTCCTCAAAAATACATCGATAGTAGTGGTGCCTGACATCTGGTCAAAGAAAAAAAATGGATTCGCCCCAATGACTTCCTCGCATCTGGGTGTGCGCGTACCACTCTTAATTGTCCGTGAAGCTCCTCTCAACGCGCCGGGTGAATTACGCTAAGACTGCCTGATGGGTCACTGGCTCAGCGACGAGGTGAGAGGTGGAGGTGGTGGTGGTTGGGTAGTGGTGGTGCGGTCTCTCTCTCCCTCTCTCTCACCTCGTCCGTCTGAGTTGTGTGACCGTCTGCCAGCGGTTCCAGCTCAGCCGTGGGGGGTGCCTCCAGGATGCTGGGAACACCACACGGTCTGGCTCACGGCACTTACACGACACGTTGCTACAGCTGTTGCTGTCACAGCAGCTCAGCAGTCAGTGTGAAAGACCCAACACAGAAGATCGCTTGGGTTTGATCTTCTACGAAGCTGCTCACGGTCCACCCAAAACTGCATCCACTGCACAAACCATGGCAGCAGAGGCGGATAGCTGATGCACAAATGTAAAGTTAAAAACTCTCCAGGAGTAGTGGTGCAACTGTGGTCATCTATAACAGACCGTACAGCGTATAAACAAGAAATACGAAGGAGACATCACGGCATTGATGATAATACACGACTACTCTGCTTGCTCCTGACGCGGTTATCTGACTTGTCCACTTGAATGTGAAATTGTAGTTATTGCGCTGCACCTACATCAGCCGTACGAAAGAAGAAGTGGTCAGCTCACCCCACTTTCTAAAATCTATAAAAAAAATTGTATTTTACCAGGTGTAAAGCCCCAGGTGTAAGGTTATTCATAGCAGCAGTGCTATTCTCAACTATTTTATTTTACCAGGTAAGGCCCCACTGAGCTAGAAAGCTCTTTTTCAGAATCGACCTGGCCATCACTAATGATAGGTCAACGAAGTGGCTTATCGCATGGAAATTTATAATACTCTAAATGCATGTTGATTCTAAAAAATCCACATGACCACGGAGAGAGAGAGTCACACACAAACTCCAAATATAGAGTAGGCGTCAGGGTCGGGATCGAACCCACGACCTCATTATATTAGGCAAGGCAGTTAACATCTTGCCACCGAAACACCCAAAATGTTCCGTTGACCTGAGGGTTATATTTATGGTTCACCAAATTTTCCAAGACCATGAAACTTTTCAAGAAATAAACTAAGCCTACATTTTAACTGTGATATAAGAAATAATATACAACAGGTCGTGGGTTCGATCCCGACCACGACACCTGGTTGTATATTTGGAATTTGCGTGTCTCCCCGTAGTCGAGTGAATTTTTCTCCGGTTCCTCCGGTTTTTCCCTCCACATTTATAATCAACACCACACGTTTACAGAGTACTTGCGGGAAGTACCCGGCATTGTCCGGGGGAAAAATATATTTCAAAACTTGTCTTCTCTTAAAAGCATAACATATACATACACAAATACGAAGCTATTGTGAAAGTCCGGCATTCCGTTTGTCTGTCCATTTGTCCGTCAACAAAATTATAAGAGGCTTGCAGAAGTCCAAAAAGTAATAAAAAGTGGGGGTAAATAGTTGATTTAAAAGGTTTCCGAAAATTGTCCACCCCCCAGTCTCAAAAAATATTTTTACCCCCCTGCAGGCATATATACCTACACATCCTACACACAATAGAGTGAGTATTTCTAGTGACTCTATAGTAATGGCTGGGCTCTACAGTAGTATCTGGCTCTACAGTTGTATCTACTGACTTACAGTAGTATCTATTGAGCACAGTAGTAGCTACTGACAGTATAGTAGTATCTACCGACTCTATAGTAGTAACTACTAACTCTATAGTAGTATCTGCTGACTCTATAGTAGAAACTACTGACTTTGCAGTAGTATCTAATAACTATAGGAGTATCGACTGAATCTATAGTAGTATCTATTGACTCCATAGTGGTATTCCACCAACTACAGTAGTAACTACTAACTCTATAGTAGTATTTGCTGACTCTACAGTAGTATCTGCAGACTATATAGAAGTATCTGCTGACTCTATAGCAGTGTAGTGGGTTAAACTGAGTCGCAGACGTTGTCTTGAGAGCAACACAATTAATTACATCAACCTAGATTTGAAGTTTTCGTGACTGCAGGGATCCATACTCTTTGGTTCTTTTGGTAAAGTCACGTAGGTATAAAATAAAATTAATTAAATCACGACATTTCGATTGCAACACAAGCAACCATCATCAGGTGGAAACCCACAGCAAGAACATTTCTTGCTGTAGTTTTCCCACCTGATGATGGTTGCTTGTGTTGCAATCGTCACGTCGTGATTTAATTTATTTTATATTATTACATCAACTCAACACAACATAACGTAACCTACACTCGGGTGTTGAATTACCATCTAACCACGCTACTGCAAAACTAGACACGGTCCCGCTATCCCGGTCCGGACCACGAGCTGGATCCCGGACCGCGTGGCTAGAGGCTTCTTCAACCTGACGTGGATTTTCACTCACTAACAGTTAAGAACCCGGAGCCCCTCACGGAGGGCCCCCGTTATATCAGCCTGGGCTGGGGCTGGCTCCGCCCCTCGCCCCGCCCACCTTCTAGATCTCTCGAGCTCTTTCCCGAAGGCTCCCGAGAGCTCCTCTATACCACGTGACCCCTCAGCGGCCCCCGGGGGAGCGAGGGGAGCTTTCAGCAGCCTGGGATAAGTTAGCCACACTTAGAAACAGAACCAGTGTATAATAAAGTATTTAATAAATACGTTGCCTCTTACAACAGTGTGTGCGCTTCAGTTGACACACTACAGTAGTATCCACTGACTATAGTAGTAACTACTAACTCTACAGTAGTATCTACTGACTATAGTACTATCTACTAACTATATAGTAGTATCTACCGACTTGATAGCAGTATATACTGACTATAGTAGTATCTACTAACTCCATAGTAGTATCTACTATCACTACAGTAGTATATACTGACAATAGTAGTATCTACTAACTGTAGTATCTACCGACTTGATAGCAGTATATACTGAGTCTATAGCAGTATCTACTAACTCTATAGCAGTATCTGCTATCACTACAGTAGTATATACTGACTATAGTAGTATCTACTAACTCTACAGTAGTATCTACCTACTCTACAGTAGTATCTACTATCACTACAGTAGTATATACTGACAATAGTAGTATCTACTAACTGTAGTATCTACCGACTTGATAGCAGTATATACTGAGTCTATAGCAGTATCTACTAACTCTATAGCAGTATCTGCTATCACTACAGTAGTATATACTGACTATAGTAGTATCTACTAACTCTACAGTAGTATCTACCTACTCTACAGTAGTATCTACTATCACTACAGTAGTATATACTGACAATAGTAGTATCTACTAACTGTAGTATCTACCGACTTGATAGCAGTATATACTGAGTCTATAGCAGTATCTACTAACTCTATAGCAGTATCTGCTATCACTACAGTAGTATATACTGACTATAGTAGTATCTACTAACTCTACAGTAGTATCTACCTACTCTACAGTAGTATCTACCGACTCTATATTCGTATCTACCGACTCTATAATAGTATATATCGACTCTATAGCAGTATCTACTATCTATACAAAGTGCCGTGGTGAGGCCTAGTCCAATGGAGAGCCGCTGGGCTCGCCTAGATTGCCCAGCCGGCCAAGGTGGCAACTTGGTCAGCTGGGGCTGGGCTGTCCAAGCAAAATATCGAGGAACGGGAGTGTGTTATTCACCTACATTTCCGTGGTGAACTGGATGGCCGGGTTTGTGAATTGAGATGATTTAGAAAATCATTAAGTATATCTTTACCATGTGGCCAGACAACCAAAGTGTCATCAAGATATCTCAACCAAAAAGATGGTTTTAATGTACTCGAGACAAGTGCTCTTGTTTCAAAGTTTTCCGTGTACAGATTTGCTATAGCAGGAGATAAAGGAGAGCCCATTGCGGAGCCTTCCTTTTGTTTAAAGAAATCACCTCTCTCTTGACTTGAAGCTTTCGTGACTGCAGGAATCCATACTCTTTAATTATTTCGGTAAAGTCACGTAGGTAGAAATAAAGTCAAATAAAACAAATCACGACGTTTCAATCGCAACACAAGCAATCTTCATCAGGTGGAACGACCACAGCAAAAAAATGCTGAAGTAGGCGAGAGAGCTGCCGTGGCAAGAGGTTATATAGGTAAGAAAGGGGGGAGGCAAGGGGGGGGGGGGGAGAGAGAGAGGGGGGGGGAGGGTGTGGGGTAGAGGAAGGGGGGGGGGGCTGCGTAAGCACTAGGGGAAGAAGACGTGAGGCTGGGGGGGGAAATGGGCAGGGCTAAAAGTGGGAAGCTGAGTGTGGGACACGGGGGGAAGGAGGGTGGGACACGGGGGGGGGGGGGGGTGAAATGTACTAGTAAATCGGCAGGTACAATGGAAACAACCACAAGCAGTTAAGGCATTACCTGGTTAATAACATCCTTCCAATGATTTTTCAATTTGTATCCATCTTTTCAGTTGAAGTAATGTATATGTTTATATATCTGGATGGCTTCATGAACAAACCTTTGAAGGTTTGCAGTGTACCTTGGTCTCGGAAAAAACAATATCATGCGAGCCCACAGCATTATAACAATGGTCAGCTACGGCAGAGGTATTGGTCCTGCTGTGTTTCAGATCTGCCTTGTGTTCGCGAACACGGTCCGAGACATGTCGTTTCATTTCCCAAACGAAACTGCTACTGCAGGTACAACTCAATTTGTAGACTCCAGGGTATTGCATGTCAGGAATGACATCCTTCACAGATGGGATTAGATCACAAATTTTGTGTACTGCATTGAATCGGACCTGAATCTTGTGTTTGTTTAAAATTTTGGAAATCTTTTTGGTAACACCGCTATGTATGGTAAAGTCATGGTCTTGAATGGCTTCTCAGGAGATTGTTTCTCCATAGTTGGAGAAACAGCTTTGCAAATAATGCGGTCCGAGTACACATTCATCTTGAGGGCTTGGTGTACGTGTTCCAGTTCACTGGCTAGGTGTTGTTGGTCGGAGATGCAGTGGGCCCTATGGTGTAGTGTTTTGATGAGGGAATTCTTCTGGGCCGGATGGTGGTGGGAATCAGGTTTTAGATAGGAATCTGTGTGGGTGGTTTTCCTGTAGACAGAGTGTCCCAACAAGCCATCAGGCCTCTTCTCAACCAAAACATCCAGGAATGGTAGCTTACCATCCTTTTCCACTTCCATGGTGAATTTGATGGATGGGTATATGGAATTGATGTGGTTGAGAAATTGGTTCAATGTTGGCAGGCCATGTGGCCAAATGACGAAAGTGTCATCTACGTATCTCTTCCACAAGGATGGACGTAGGGTGGATGTCTGGATGGCATCTGTTTCAAATTTCTACATGAAAACATTCGCTATCACTGGTGATAAGGGGGAACCCATGGGGCTACCTTCATTTTGTTTGTAGAAAGTACCATTCCAGGTGAAGTAAGTGTTGGTAAGGCAGTGCCTAACCAAAGTTGGTAGATCAGGATTCAGTCCATGTTGGACCAAGTCTTCAATTATTGTTAAGGTGTCACGTACAGGAACCTTGGTGAACAGAGATACTATATCAAAGCTGACAAGCAAATCATCTGGAGACAGTGAGATGCCCTTGATTAGAGAGACCAAGTGAGCTGAATTACGTACTGCTGAGGTAGTCTTGCCCGTGAATGAAAGCAAGGTCTCAGACAGAAATCGGGCCAGTTTGTAGGTAGGCGAGTTGATAGTGGAAACGATGGGCCAAAATGGAGTACCTTTCGATTTAAAGCTTTCGTGACTGCAGGGATTCATCTTCTTGGTTCTTTTGGTAAAGTCATGTAGAAGGGAAGTAATAAAATAATAAAAATAAAACATAATAAAATAATTCTCACGACGTTTCGGCCACAACGCAAGCAGCCGTCCTCAGGTGAAACCAGGTCTGTCGAGGCGACAGCGTCTGAATGAAACAGCACACGTGCTTGGAGCATATATATAATCATTGGAAGGACGTAATAAACCATTTCGGATCTTAACTGATTATGTTCACGTTTACGGTGACTTTCAGACCGCGTTCCACTCACTGGCATTGTATTCTCCGCAGGGAATGGATTCTTTGCTCCGCTGCATTGACATATTTTGTTTCTTCCTCTTAGTATCTTTCACACGACGGTCAACGGTATAATAACAAATAGTATAAAAATGTATATGCTTAATACAATGTACAAAGTAATATATAGTATCGTAATTGTATAGTGAATATACAGCAGTGTGATATACATTAGGGTGGGTAGAATAATACATAGTGTAATATTACAATGGATAAGGTTTATAGCAATACAGTATGTAATTTAATGTTGGGTTTGTCTATGGCAGTATATAGTACGGTGTAGACTCGTGTGATGTAAGAGAATAAAGTTTAGATGGAAGCATATTATATTTTTTACGACGTAGAATTGTAATGTATTACTTACTGTTAGTAACTCAGCTTATTATAGAGTATATTTAGTATAATGATGATACTATGTAGTTTATACTTTAGTTGTTTACGTGGTGGTTTTAGTTACTGCAGCTACATACTATTAACACTTCTTCCCTTTATTAATGCTACCCCTATCCCCTCCCTGTGATGCTGCTAATCCTGCATAATGCACGGGCAAAGTAGCACTAATCACATACCTGCATTTCCCATATCCCCTCCCTTGGATGCTGCTAATCCTGCATAATGCACGGACATAAGTAGTACTAATCACATACCTGCATTTCCCATAAATATGCTAAATTCCTATTGATATGCAAATTATTTTGTCAAGGCGCCCTTCCCCCCCCCCCCTTCTAACCCAGCTTATATATATGCTCCAAGCACGTGTGCTGTTTTATTCAGACGCTGTCGCCTCGACAGACCTGGTTTCACCTGAGGACGGCTGCTTGCGTTGTGGCCGAAACGTCGTGAGAATTATTTTATTATGTTTTATTTTTATTATTCTATTACTTCCCTTCTACGTGACTTTACCGAAAGAACCAAGAAGATAGAGTACCTTCTTTATGGATATTTGGAAGACCATAGAATCTGGGTGGTCTAGCAGCAGAAGGTTTTAGGGAGAGCCGCTTGAATGGTTCGATTAGAGAAGTCTAATTGTTAATGATATTGTTGGTTTTTGTAGCCAGGCGGTTGGTAGGATCTTTTGTTAATTTTGGTGTAACTGCCATCATTAAGAAGGTCCTGGATTTTGTTGTTGTATGTGGTTTTATCCATGATGACAGTAGCATTGCCCTTGTCGGCTGAGAGGATGACTATGTCCTCTCTCTTTTTCAATTTGGCGAGTTCAGAGCGCTCGTCTGGTAGACAGTGTCCCAAACCTGTATTCTTTACTAGTGTAATAAAGGACTCTTAGGCAATGTTGGTCTCCGTCTGTCCTTTATTGGGTTCTTGTCTCGCACCCCGCGATGTCCCCGATCGGACCCGCACCTCTTCCGTCGCGTGCCCTCCGCACGCCGTTCGAGTCCTCCGCTCTTTCTGCAGCCACACCGCTGCCCGTGTGCCCCGCACACTCTGCAGCCACCCTGCTGCTCCGTGTGCTCCCGCACACTCTGCAGCCACCCTGCTGCTCCGTGTGCTCCCGCACACTCTGCAGCCACTCCGCTGCTCCACGTACACCGCTGGCCGACGGTGCCGTGACTCCGACCACGTGGCAATTCGTGCCACCCCTCCGCCAGCACCCCGCGTGGCTCCATCTATCTTTACTCTCTCTCGACTCCCGATCCCCTTCCGGTTCTCACCCTATATCCTCCTCCTCACGTGACCCTGACTCCGCCCCCACTCACCCCGACGACCAGGCTCCACCTCCCCTAATACTCCGGCCCGCGTGAGTGGCGCGGAGTCCGTGCCCACCCTGTCCTTGCTCGCATTACACTAGTGTAGCAAGTCATTTAAGCGACTCGTTCACTGGAACCTTTGTGAATAGAGAAATCACATCAAAACTCACCATACTATTATTAGGGTTAATTTTAATATCTTTAATCCCATTCACAAGATGTTCTGAATTTCTTATGAAGGAAGATGTCCTATCGATGTAGGGCTGTATTTGTTTAGTTATATATTTTGCTAATTTATATGTAGCAGAGCCAATTGTACTGACTATGGGTCGTAATGGGATGCCAATTTTATTCATCTTTGGTAGCCCATACAGTCTAGGTGGTTTTGAGGCCCTTGTTTTAATTTGGTTTTTCTCAGTCTTATGGATTAATGAATTTGCAATTATTGCAGTAGTCTTACGTTCTAAAGTATTAGTTGGATCTCGTCTGGTGTGCATTGTTAGGGCAACCACGGATCAGCGTTTCCGCGCATGCACAGATGTGTGCTTTGGCGCATGCTCAGCGTAGTAATATAATAAATAGTAAGAAATTGTTAATTTAACTACTATACATTTGACGGATGGGAAAAACAAATCGCGATTCTACGGTCGGGGGCTTATTGTGTCGTATGTGTGTAGTTTGCTTAAAACGTAAACCCAGCAAATTTGTGAATTAAAAGCGTCACAAGGTGTGTCCACACACACAGACAGACGGAAAAAAAATTAATAACGACACATTTATATATTTATGCGATCTAACCCAAAAACCTCTATTATGGATGATATTGGTCGCGAAAGCCTACGTGTTAAACAGACAAAAAAAATACTTTTATAGGTAAGATATGGTTGCTGCTATAAATTTTCACATGATGATGATTATAAGCCACTTCGTTGAGCTATCATTTGTGATAGCCAGGTCGCTTCTGAAAAAGAGCGACTACATAGCAGCTCAACGGGGCCATACCACAGATGTCCCGGATTCCTCAAGAGACTGTCCCGGGTGACCCAAGCGTAAATTACAGACGATGATGATTGTTACTACACGAGACCGAAGCTCACCTGGTGAGGGCGGTGATTCCAAACTCGCGCTCGCAGTACCGCACGAAGGAGCGCAGGTCGCTCTTGCTGATGCCACCGATGGGGTTAATGTCGGCGCTGGAGCAGTCGTACTTGGTGAGGTACCCGCGCAGGCTGCGCCACGCAGACACAGGCGGCCACAAGGTCACAGAGGAGTCCCAGGGTCATGGGGTCACAGTGTCACAGGGTCAGTGTCACAGGGTCACAGAGTCCAAGGTTGCCAGGGTCATGATGCACTTCTGCGGCCGTCTGGAACGCTCTTCCTTCCGATATTAGGAAGCCACTGGAGATCTTGACTGAAAGCTTTCGTGACTGCAGGAATTCATATTCTTTGAGCCTTTCGGTAAAGTCACGTAGATAGGTTCAAATTAATAAACAAAAAACTACGACATCACTAGCACTGCCCACTTCGTTTATGACCCTGGGGCTACATCCGTTGTAAACCTTTAAAGACAGCCTGCCTCAGCAGCTTCCCCTCTCTGTTTTCCTCCTGATGAGGATCGCTAATGTTGTGATCGAAATGTTGTAGTTTTTGTTTATATAATATTTTTAATTTGAACCTATCTACGTGACTTTACCGAAACACCCTAAGAATATGAAGCCACTGGAGCTACGCATTTTTAAATCATCGA
This sequence comes from Lampetra planeri, assembly GCF_965212315.1. NCBI lineage: Eukaryota > Metazoa > Chordata > Hyperoartia > Petromyzontiformes > Petromyzontidae > Lampetra > Lampetra planeri. The sequence goes on from NC_136170.1 coordinate 4,254,888, forward strand.
CATTGACAAACTAATTTATTTAGAACTGACTTTTATCTTTGGAATGCTGTCCGTCCCCTGTACCTCTGATTAGCGTGCTTGGCTACGTACGGTGGGAAAGAAGTTCAACATACATATACAAAGTCACAGGGTCAGTACCACACGACTGCTCATCACCGTTCACCATCATCACTCTGTTACTTATTACAGCTACACAGAGGGCTGATAGGGTTACATAAGGCATTAAAAATTTTTTTAGATGACTCAGGTTTATTTTTCTGCTATAAATTCCACTTTGTTGAGCTATCATTTGCAGCCAGGTCACTTCTGAAAAAGAAGTTAATACCTCAGTGGGCCATACCTGGTAAGATACACAAAAATAGCTTAGTTTCATTTGTATTTGTTTGTATATTGTTTGTTATTGTATCGTTCTGACCCGTGCCCCTACTGGACATCTGTGACAAAGAGCTTTGTAGCTCATCGGATTCCTCCTGCAGTCTAAGTACAGATTCTGATTCTAACACGGGGGTACTTGGGGGTACTTGGGGATACGTGGGGGGGTACTCTGGGGGTTACAGGCGGTGCGTGGGGGGTACCCTGGGGGCTACAGGGCGGTGCGTGGGGTGAGTCCCGCACCTCTCGTCCACGTTGGCCGACCCCAGCACGAGGAGTCCTCCCGGGCGTCCCCGAGCCCACAGGCCCAGCTGGGCAAACAGGTAGGAGAGGACCATGCGCACACGGGCCTGCCAGCACGTCACACGGCCACCACCACCACCAGGTCAACAACCATCACCACCACCACCACCACCAGGTCAACAACCATCACCAGACAGGTAGGAGAGGACCATGCGCACACGGGCCTGCCAGCGCATCACACGGCCACCACCACCACCAGGTCAACAACCATCACCACCACCAGGTCGTCAACAACCATCACCGCCACCACCACCAGGTCAACAACCATCACCACCGCCACCACCAGGTCAATAACCATCACCACCACCACCACCAGGTCGTCAACAACCATCACCAACACCACCAGGTCAACAACCATCACCACCACCAACACCACCAGGTCAACAACCATCACCACCACCACCAGGTCAACAACCATCACCACCACCATCACTAGGTCAACAACCATCACCACAACTACCACGTCAACAACCACCACATCAAAACTAAGCACCTGCCTGGGTATTTTGTACCATCGGACACTCCACCCCCACAACTCCCAATCGGCGATGGGGCAGTTGTGGAGAGTGGAGAGTTTCCCATACCTGGGCAGTGTGCTTATGACCGGCTCCAGTTTAACAGCAGAGGTCTCACTCCGAATCAGTCGAGCGGCAATATATTTTCATCGGTTGCGTAACGCTGTGTGGAAGCTACCTGGTCTGTCGCTCCGCACGAAGCTTCAGGTCTTCTCGCCACAGTCATTCCCTCCCTTAATTCTAGATTTGAAGCTTTCGTGACTGCAAGGATTCACACTCTTAGTTCTTTCGGTAAAGTCATGGCATCTCTGACCAACACCACCTGGCCAGTGAATTGAGACATGTACATCGGGCCCTCAGGATGAACGGATACTCTGAACGCACCATCCGCCAAGCTGTTTCTCCCACCATACAGAAACAGCGACATGAATCTCCGATCAAAACTATCACGTTGCCATACATAGCAGGCGTGACCAAAAAGATCTCCAAAATTCTAAACAAACATAAGATCCAAGTCCGATTCAGTACAGTACATAAAATCCGTGATCTAATTCCATCTGTGAAGGATGTCATCCCTAAGCTTGCAATACCCTGGAGTCTATAAACTGAGTTGCAGCTGTGGTGACTGTTACATTGGGGAAACGAAACGTCATGTCTCTGATCGTGTCCGCGAGCACAAGTCAGATTTGAAACACGGCAAAATTGAGTCTTCCGCCGTTGCCGATCATTGCTACAATGCGGTGGGCTCTCATGAGATTGTTTTCTCCGAGACTAAGGTGCTCTGCAAACCCTCTGGCTACCATCAAAGGTTTGTACACGAAGCCATTCAGATATACAAACACAGACATAATTTCAACCGTGATGATGGGTACAAACTTAGTAATCATTGGAAAGATGTTATCAACCATGAAAAAAGACTTAATTGCACATTTTTGGACCATCTTACCTTACTTTACCGAGTGTTAACATCCCTAGTGTTTAACAGTACTCTCTTTATTGTCAGCCAACACTGGTATAAACATGGGCATTTTCGTTCTTTTCTATCATGTGTATCAACAGGTGCTTGTACATACACATGTCCACGGACACTTGCACCCCATACCCTCTTTTAGCCCCCCCTCCCCCTCCCCGTCCAATACGTTAGCATGTGCAACAATAGTTACTTGCACACAACCACGTCCACGTCGCCGGCTCTTGCGTACCACTTCGTGCATTCTTTTGGCCCCGCCCCCTCCCCCCTCCCGATACGTTCTACGTAGCACTTCGTGCCTTCTTTTAGCTCCGCCCCCCTCCCTCCCGATACGTTCCATTCATTGGCTACCACATTCTGATAAGCTCCCCCCCCTCTCCTCCCCCCTCAACTTGCATTTAAGGGCTTACATCTTGAATCCTTGCCTCACTTGATGCAGCAAATCTGGCTGTGACGGTCCCACCTGATGACGGAGACTTGTGTTGCCTCCGAAACGTCGTTATTTTTTATTGTTTTATTTTTATTAATTTTTATTTCATTTTTTACCTACGTGACTTTACCGAAAGAACTAAGAGTATGATTCCCTCCCTTCTCTACGCTTGCGAAACGTGGACCCCCCTAATGGAGCATCTTCGCCGGTTGGAAACATTTAGGCTGGCCTGCCTACGATCCATCCTGGGTTTAACCAGGCTGGATTGTGTGAGGAGCTCACAAATCCTTGAAAGATCTGGGCAGAGTCCCATCGGTGAGCTCCTCCGGTAGGCAAGGCTGCGTTGGATGGGTCATGTAGCCCGCATGCCCAGCCACCGCATGCCTAAACAGCTTTTGTTCAGCCGGATCGAGGGGGCTAAACGGGCGCGGCACGGGCTAGAGAAGAGTTGGAGTGATGTGGTACAGGAGGACGTAGAGCTGAGTGGATTTGCCGATGACTGGTACCAGCGGTGTCAAGATCGGCCTCTGTGGAGGAGGCTCGTGAAGGACGCTACTGGGCAGTTGGAGGCAGTCGCCCTCCAACAACAACGGAGGGCGGAGGAGAGACGCTCACCACAACGAGCGGAGCGCCGGGTGGCTAAAGCACAGCAAGTTGGCACAGTAGGGGGCACAGGTGGTGCATCAGCCAGTCATCTCGGTCATCTCGATCAGTCGACCCGTGGCACCTGGGTTTGCCCCGTGATCTGCCAGCGGGCATTCGACACTTCACGTGGCCTCAAGGTGCACATGGCCTGGCACAAGCGTCGTGGTGACGTCACCGCCACTTAGTGGCGAATGGCGGTTGTTGTTGTTGAGTCTGCGTGTAAGTCTGCGTGTGAGTCTCCATGTGGGTCTTTGTGTGGCTCTCCGTGTGGGTCTCCGTGTGGGTCTCCATGTGAGTCTCCGTGTGAGTCTCCGTGTGGGTCTCCGTGTGAGTCTGCGTGCGAGTCTGCGTGTGGGTGTCAGCGTGCATCTCTAGTCACCTGGACGTTCTGCAAGGCGAGGTTTTCCCGGGCGCTGCCCCCGTGGGCAAGGAAACGCGGAGTCAACCCCGTGGCCACGCGCAGCACAGAGACCACAGCCTGCACGGCCGCGTCGATACACACACCCAGGTGGTGGCTGTGTCACACACACACACAGCCATCACTACACACGCCCAAGTGGTGGCTGATCGAGCTCCGATCGAGCCGTGACCAAGCAGCCGACCGAGCAGCTGATTGAGGAGTGCCAGCGCAGGCCTCACCTGCCGATCTGCGCTGCGAGCTGGGAGGCACGCCGCTTGGTGTCGCCGGAGGAGTTCTCGCTGCCCATGTAGCAGGTGGTGAAAAGTAGCCCGCACAGCCGCTCGGGCTCCCACGCCGCGTAGTCGGCGTCGCCCAGCAGACGTCGCGCATCGCCCATCACCTGAGTGTCTGCATGCACACACCCACTCGTTCATTCACCCACTCGCCCACTCGCACACCCACTCGTTCATTCACCCACTTGCTCACACGCTCACCCACACACCCACTCGCTCACCCACTCGTTCATTCATCCACTTGCTCACCCACTCGTTCATTCACCCACTTGCTCACACGCTCACCCACTCGCCCACTCACACCCACTCGTTCATTCACCCACTCGCCCACTCACTCACCCACACACCCACTCGTTCAATCACCCACTCGCCCACTCACACACCCACTCGTTCATTCACCCACACACCCACTCGTTCACTCACCCACTTGCTCACCCACACACCCACTCGTTCATTCACCCACTTGCTCACCCACACACCCACTCGCTCACCCACTCGTTCATTCACCCACTGGCTCACCCACCCACCCACTCGTTCATTCACCCACTTGCTCACCCACACACCCACTCGTTCATTCACCCACTTGCTCACCCACACACCCACTCGCTCACCCACTCGTTAATTCACCCACTTGCTCACCCACACACCCACTCGTTCATTCACCCACTCGCTCACCCACTCGTTCATTCACCCACTTGCTCACCCACACACCATCTCGTTCATTCACCCACTCGCTCACCCACTCGTTCATTCACCCACTTGCTCACCCACACACCCACTCGTTCATTCACCCACTCACTCGTTCATTCACCCACTTGCTCACCCACACACCCACTCGTTCATTCACCCACTCGCTCACCCACTCGTTCATTCACCCACATGCTCACCCACACACCCACTCGTTCATTCACCCACTTTCTCACCCACACACCCACTCGTTCATTCACCCATTTGCTCACCCACACACCCACTCGTTCATTCACCCACTCGCTCACCCACTCGCTCATTCACCCACTTGCTCACACGCTCACTCACTCGCCCACTCGTTCATTCACCCACTCGCCCACTCACTCACCCATTCTAAATTGAACAATTTTTATTTTACCAGGTAAGGCCCCACTGAGCTATCACAAATCGTAGCTCAAAGAAGTGGCTTATTATTATCGTCACGTGGAAATTCATAGCAGCAGCCAAATAACTCTAAACGTGTGGTGACGTCGATTCTAAATGTGGAGGGAAACACCGGAAGGCCCAGAGAAAACTCCACGCGACCACCACGGGGCGAGAAGGGCTGGGTGCAGATGCAGCACTTGTAAAAAATAAAAAATAAATTACATATATTACATATAAAACATAGGGGGAACATAGACATGGAGTAGAGAGAGAGGGGATAGAGAGAGAGAGGGGGGGGGGGGTAGAGAGAGGGGATAGAGAGAGGGGATAGAGAGAGAGGGAAGGGGTAAGGAGAGCAGAGCGTGAAATCTTTTGTGAATCTTTCATTTAAAAAGGGGGGGGGGAGGTTTACATAAAGCAAAGCGTTAGAAAAACAAAAAGCGAAATCATGAACGAAGCAAAGTGCCGACTACACCGAGCATCTTCTTGCTTCCTCTGATCGTAAAAAAAAAAGAGAGAGAGACCCGCAAACTCTAAATATACAGCAGCAGCAGGCGTCGTCAGGGTCGGGATCGGTCCCACGACCTCCTGCACACCAGGCGAGGTGGTTAACATCTCCTGGCCACCGCGGCACCCGTGCGCCCGCTCACCCGGTCGATCGTCTACCGCTAACTACCGACGGTTACTGACGCTGCGATCTCCACTCGCGGATTCACTCCGGCAAGAACACGCTGGGCGTGGGGAAGCGCTGGATCGAGCCGTCACACAGCGGCGCCAACGTCCACGCCAGCGGGTGCAGGGCACTCACTGCCCTGCAGGGCGGCCCGGCACACGAGGCGGCACATGGAGTAGACGATGCAGGCGGTGGCCGCCGAGTCGATGCCTCCGCTCAGCGGCAGGAAGAACCCTCCCTGCAAGCGCCACGCAAGCACCACACAATCACCGCACGATCACCGTATGATCATCGCACAGGGGAAGCTGTGAGAGGGGAAGCTGTGTGGAGTGTGGCTATGCGGAGTCACCTGGTTGCTCCTCCGCAGGTAGTCCCAGAGCCAGCAGGCGGGGCCCAGGCTGCAAGACAGAACGTGGAGTAAAGGCGCAGGCCTGCAACAGCCGACTCACTACGGACTATTTGCATTCAGTTTGTTGTCCTCCACCTCCCCCCGCACCACCGATTAGCATGGTTGGCTAACGTACACAAAGAAGTTCAACGTACGGTATGCTGGTGGTGGTGATGGTGGTGATAATGATGATGGTGGTGATGTTGAGGACGCGGCCGTCTGGATGGAAGTGGAGTGAGTCCAACTGAGTCGCAGACGTTGTCTTGGGAGCAACACGTTTATTAACTAATTTGCACAGCGTACTCCTAGGGCTATTAACACGACACCCTCTCGGGTGGTGATCACCCAACTAACCACGCTACGGCGGAACTAGACACGGTTCTGCTATCCCGGTCCGGACCGCGAGCTGGGTCCCGGACCGCGTGGCTGGAGGCTTCTTCAAGCTTGACGTGGATCTCCTGCCTCTCCAACAGGAAGAACCCCGAGCCCCTCACGGGGCCCCCCCTTATATGGGGCCGGGCTAGGGCCGGCTCCGCCTCTCGCCCCGCCCACCTTCTCGGACTCTCTCGCCCCCTTGCCCGAAGGCTCTCGAGAGTTCTTCCCGGACCACGTGACCACCCTTTGGCCCCCTCCACCGGTGGCCCCCCTCCAGTATCATCCGGTCATGTGTCCCCAGGTCAGCCAGAGTATCGTGCCCCCAATGTAACCCCAGCTGGTTGACGCTCTCTCGCTCTCTCTCAACGGGAGCCCGCACCACACGCTTAGCCAGCGCTCACCCAAGCCCCCACTAGGGCTGGTACTACACCCCGTGTGTCCGGGGTGTACACACAACAGTAGATGTCCCGCCGTGGCCTCGCAGGCCCAGCACCACACGGTGACATTCCCAGTCACTACAGAAGCGCGGGGAGCTGATGGATGTAAGCGTGGGGGGCTGATGGATGGAATCTTGAGGGGCTGATGGATGGAAGGAAGGGGGACTGATGGATGTAAGCGTGGGGGGCTGATGGATGTAAGCGTGGGGGGCTGATGGATGGAAGGGGGACTGATGGATGTAAGCGTGGGGGACTGATGGATGTAAGCGTGGGGAGCTGATGGATGCAAGCGTGGGGGGCTGATTGATGTAAGCGTGGGGGGCTGATGGATGTAAGCGTGGGGGGCTGATGGATGTAAGCGTGGGGGGCTGATGGATGTAAGCGTGGGGAGCTGATGGATGTAAGCGTGGGGGGCTGATGGATGGAAGCGTGGGGGGCTGATGGATGTAAGCGTGGGGGGCTGATGGATGTAAGCGTGGGGGGCTGATGGATGGAAGCGTGGGGAGCTGATGGATGTAAGCGTGGGGAGCTGATGGATGGAAGCGTGGGGGACTGATGGATGTAAGCGTGGGGAGCTGATGGATGGAAGCGTGGGGGGCTGATGGATGTAAGCGTGGGGGGCTGATGGATGTAAGCGTGGGGGGGGCTGATGGATGGAAGGAAGGGGGACTGATGGATGTAAGCGTGGGGCACTGATGGATGTAAGCGTGGGGAGCTGATGGATGTAAGCGTGGGGGGCTGATTGATGGAAGCATGGGAGGCTGATGGATGTAAGCGTGGGGGGCTGATGGATGTAAGCGTGGGGGGCTGATGGATGAAAGCGTGGGGGGCTGATGGATGTAAGCGTGGGGGCTGATTGATGGAAGCATGGGAGGCTGATGGATGTAAGCGTGGGGGGCTGATGGATGGAATCTTGAGGGGCTGATGGATGGAAGGAAGGGGGACTGATGGATGTAAGCGTGGGGGGCTGATGGATGTAAGCGTGGGGGGCTGATGGATGGAAGGGGGACTGATGGATGTAAGCGTGGGGGACTGATGGATGTAAGCGTGGGGAGCTGATGGATGCAAGCGTGGGGGGCTGATTGATGTAAGCGTGGGGGGCTGATGGATGTAAGCGTGGGGGGCTGATGGATGTAAGCGTGGGGGGCTGATGGATGTAAGCGTGGGGGGCTGATGGATGTAAGCGTGGGGGGCTGATGGATGTAAGCGTGGGGAGCTGATGGATGTAAGCGTGGGGGGCTGATGGATGTAAGCGTGGGGGGCTGATGGATGTAAGCGTGGGGGGCTGATGGATGTAAGCGTGGGGGGCTGATGGATGTAAGCGTGGGGGGCTGATGGATGTAAGCGTGGGGAGCAGATGGATGTAAGCGTGGGGGGCTGATGGATGGAAGCGTGGGGGGCTGATGGATGTAAGCGTGGGGGGCTGATGGATGTAAGCGTGGGGGGCTGATGGATGGAAGCGTGGGGAGCTGATGGATGTAAGCGTGGGGAGCTGATGGATGGAAGCGTGGGGGACTGATGGATGTAAGCGTGGGGAGCTGCTGGATGGAAGCGTGGGGGGCTGATGGATGTAAGCGTGGGGGGCTGATGGATGTAAGCGTGGGGGGCTGATGGATGGAAGGAAGGGGGACTGATGGATGTAAGCGTGGGGGACTGATGGATGTAAGCGTGGGGAGCTGATGGATGTAAGCGTGGGGGGCTGATTGATGGAAGCATGGGAGGCTGATGGATGTAAGCGTGGGGGGCTGATGGATGTAAGCGTGGGGGGCTGATGGATGGAAGCGTGGGGGGCTGATGGATGTAAGCGTGGGGGCTGATTGATGGAAGCATGGGAGGCTGATGGATGTAAGCGTGGGGGGCTGATGGATGTAAGCGTGGGGGGCTGATGGATGTAAGCGTGGGGGGCTGATGGATGGAAGGAAGGGGGGCTGATGGATGTAAGCGTGGGGGGCTGATGGATGGAAGGAAGGGAGGCTGATGGATGTAAGCGTGGGGGGCTGATGGATGTAAGCATGGGGGGCTGATGGATGGAGGCATGGGGGGCTGATGGATGTAAGCATGGGGAGCTGATGGATGTAAGCGTGGGGGGCAGATGGATGTAAGCGTGGGGGGCTGATGGATGGAAGGAAGGGGGGCTGATGGATATAAGCGTGGGAGGCTGATGGATGTAAGCGTGGGGGGCTGATGGATGTAAGCGTGGGGGGCTGATGGATGGAAGGAAGGGGGGCTGATGGATGTAAGCGTAGGGGGCTGATGGATGGAAGGGAGGCTGATGGATGTAAGGGTGGGGGGCTGATGGATGTAAGCGTGGGGGGCTGATGGATGTAAGCGTGGGGGGCTGATGGATGGAAGGGGGGCTGATGGATGTAAGCGTGGGGGGCTGATGGATTTAAGCGTGGGGGGCTGATGGATGTAAGCGTGGGGGGCTGATGGATGGAAGGAAGGGGGGCTGATGGATGGAAAGAAGGGGGGCTGATGGATGGAAGCATGGGAGGCTGATGGATGTAAGCGTGGGGGGCTGATGGATGTAAGCGTGGGGGGCTGATGGATGGAAGCGTGGGGGGCTGATGGATGTAAGCGTGGGGGGCTGATTGATGGAAGCATGGGAGGCTGATGGATGGAAGGAAGGGGGGCTGATGGATGTAAGCGTGGGGGGCTGATGGATGGAAGGGAGGCTGATGGATGTAAGCGTGGGGGGCTGATGGATGTAAGCGTGGGGGGCTGATGGATGTAAGCGTGGGGGGCTGATGGATGGAAGCGTGGGGGGCTGATGGATGGAAGGGGGGCTGATGGATGTAAGCGTGGGGGGCTGATGGATGGAAGGGAGGCTGATGGATGTAAGCGTGGGGGGCTGATGGATGTAAGCGTGGGGGGCTGATGGATGTAAGCGTGGGGGGCTGATGGATGGAAGGAAGGGGGACTGATGGATGTAAGCGTGGGGGGCTGATGGATGGAAGGAAGGGAGGCTGATGGATGTAAGCGTGGGGGGCTGATGGATGTAAGCGTGGGGGGCTGATGGATGTAAGCGTGGGGGGCTGATGGATGGAAGGGGGGCTGATGGATGTAAGCGTGGGGGGCTGATGGATGTAAGCGTGGGGGGCTGATGGATGTAAGCGTGGGGGGCTGATGGATGGAAGGAAGGGGGGCTGATGGATGGAAAGAAGGGGGGCTGATGGATGGAAGCATGGGAGGCTGTTGGATGTAAGCGTGGGGGGCTGATGGATGTAAGCGTGGGGGGCTGATGGATGGAAGCGTGGGGGGCTGATGGATGTAAGCATGGGGAGCTGATGGATGTAAGCGTGGGGGGCTGATGGATGTAAGCGTGGGGGGCTGATGGATGGAAGCGTGGGGGGCTGATGGATGGAAGCGTGGGGGGCTGATGGATGGAAGAGGGGCTGATGGATGTAAGCGTGGGGGGCTGATGGATGGAAGGGAGGGAGGCTGATGGATGTAAGCGTGGGGGGCTGATGGATGTAAGCGTGGGGGGCTGATGGATGTAAGCGTGGGGGGCTGATGGATGGAAGGGGGGCTAATGGATGTAAGCGTGGGGGGCAGATGGATGTAAGCGTGAGGGGCTGATGGATGTAAGCGTAGGGGGCTGATGGATGTAAGCGTGGGGGGCTGATGGATGGAAGGAAGGGGGGCTGATGGATGGAAGCATGGGAGGCTGATGGATGTAAGCGTGGGGGGCTGATGGATGTAAGCGTGGGGGGCTGATGGATGGAAGCGTGGGGGGCTGATGGATGTAAGCGTGGGGGGCTGATTGATGGAAGCATGGGAGGCTGATGGATGTAAGCGTGGGGGGCTGATGGATGTAAGCGTGGGGGGCTGATGAATGTAAGCGTGGGGGGCTGATGGATGGAAGAAAGGGGGGCTGATGGATGTAAGCGTGGGGGGCTGATGGATGGAAGCATGGAGGGCTGATGGATGTAAGCATGGGGAGCTGATGGATGTAAGCGTGGGGGGCTGATGGATGTAAGTGTGGGGGGCTGATGGATGTAAGCGTGGGGGGCTGATGGATGGAAGGAAGGGAGGCTGATGGATGTAAGCGTGGGGGCTGATGGATGTAAGCGTGGGGGGCTGATGGATGTAAGCGTGGGGGGCTGATAGATGTAAGCGTGGGGGGCTGATGGATGGAAGAAAGGGGGGCTGATGGATGTAAGCGTGGGGGGCTGATGGATGGAAGCATGGGCGGCTGATGGATGGAAGCATGGGGAGCTGATGGATGTAAGCGTGGGGGGCTGATGGATGTAAGCGTGGGGGGCTGATGGATGGAAGGGGGGCTGATGGATGTAAGCGTGGGGGGCTGATGGATGGAAGGAAGGGAGGCTGATGGATGTAAGCGTGGGGGCTGATGGATGTAAGCGTGGGGGCTGATGGATGTAAGCGTGGGGGGCTGATGGATGGAAGCGTGGGGGGCTGATGGATGTAAGCGTGGGGGGCAGATTGATGGAAGCATGGGAGGCTGATGGATGTAAGCGTGGGGGCTGATGGATGTAAGCGTGGGGGGCTGATGGATGGAAGCGTGGGGGGCTGATGGATGTAAGCGTGGGGGGCTGATTGATGGAAGCATGGGAGGCTGATGGATGTAAGTGCGGGGGGCTGATGGATGTAAGCGCGGGGGGCTGATGGATGTAAGCGTGGGGGGCTGATGGATGGAAGGAAGGGGGGCTGATGGATGTAAGCGTGGGGGGCTGATGGATGTAAGCATGGGGGGCTGATGGATGTAAGCATGGGGGGCTGATGGATGTAAGCATGGGGAGCTGATGAATGTAAGCGTGGGGGGCTGATGGATGGAAGGAAGGGGGGCTGATGGATGTAAGCGTGGGGGCTGATGGATGTAAGCGTGGGGGCTGATGGATGTAAGCGTGGGGGGCTGATGGATGGAAGCGTGGGGGGCTGATGGATGTAAGCGTGGGGGGCTGATGGATGTAAGCATGGGAGGCTGATGGATGTAAGCGTGGGGGCTGATGGATGTAAGCGTGGGGGGCTGATGGATGGAAGCGTGGGGGGCTGATGGATGTAAGCGTGGGGGGCTGATTGATGGAAGCATGGGAGGCTGATGGATGTAAGCGTGGGGGGCTGATGGATGTAAGCGTGGGGGGCTGATGGATGTAAGTGTGGGGGGCTGATGGATGGAAGGAAGGGGGGCTGATGGATGTAAGCGTGGGGGGCTGATGGATGTAAGCATGGGGGGCTGATGGATGTAAGCATGGGGGGCTGATGGATGTAAGCGTGGGGAGCTGATGGATGTAAGCGTGGGGGGCTGATGGATGGAAGGAAGGGGGGCTGATGGATGTAAGCGTGGGGGGCTGATGGATGGAAGGAAGGGAGGCTGATGGATGTAAGCGTGGGGGGCTGATGGATGTAAGCGTGGGGGGCTGATGGATGTAAGCGTGGGGGGCTGATGGATGGAAGGGGGGCTGATGGATGTAAGCGTGGGGGGCTGATGGATGTAAGCGTGGGGGGCTGATGGATGTAAGCGTGGGGGGCTGATGGATGGAAGGAAGGGGGGCTGATGGATGGAAGGAAGGGGGGCTGATGGATGGAAGGAAGGGGGGCTGATGGATGTAAGCGTGGGGGGCTGATGGATGTAAGCGTGGGGGGCTGATGGATGTAAGCGTGGGGGGCTGATGGATGGAAGGGGGGCTGATGGATGTAAGCGTGGGGGGCTGATGGATGTAAGCGTGGGGGGCTGATGGATGTAAGCGTGGGGGGCTGATGGATGGAAGGAAGGGGGGCTGATGGATGGAAGGAAGGGGGGCTGATGGATGGAAGGAAGGGGGGCTGATGGATGTAAGCGTGGGGGGCTGATGGATGGAAGGAAGGGGGGCTGATGGATGGAAGGAAGGGGGGCTGATGGATGTAAGCGTGGGGCTGCTCAGGCGTCGGAGGAGGCTTCGGAGTAGGCCTCACCTGATCTCCTCCTCCGCCGAGTGGTAGCACCACTCGAGGTAGGGGCTGGGGGTCACCGTGAGGTCATCGTGCGAGGAGAGCGCAAAGGGGACGCGGACGCGCGGGTAGCGCCCGCTCCGCGCCGCCTGCACACAAACACAAAAGGTTCCTCGACCACCACCACCACCGCCACCACCGCCGCCGCCCGTCCAACCGTAGCCTCGGCACACGGCAGCGGGGGAGGGGAGGGGGGAGAAGCGGTGTCGGTGAGGGTGGTCGGCGCCGCCGTTGCGCCACTCACGGCCAGGTTCCTGGAGGACCTCTCCCCGCGGTAGCTGCGAACGTCCTCCAGGTCCACGATGGCCGTGATCACCTCCTGCGCTCCCGGGTGCACACAAGCACGCACACATGCACACACGCACACGCAAGCACACATGCACACACGCAAGCACACATGCACATGCACGCACGCACACGCAAGCACGGGTCCCCGTGAAGCCCACACGCTGCTGGGGTGGTGGGTGGTGGGTGGGTGGTGGGCGGTAGGCACCGGGTGGTGGGTGGTAGTGAGTAGCGCCGCTCACCGTATCGTCGAGTGAGAACTGTGATCCCTGCGCCAGCAGCCTCCCGTTGACGGCGATCATGGCACAGCCGTCGTAGTAGAGGCGGTCTCCATCGCAGCCTTTCTGGTTGGAGAAGACGTAGACGCCACCGCTCTGCACGCACGGGCACAAGTCCACTCTGTTCTGTCGCCCAACGAGGCTGCTTCTTGTTGATGTGGTTGTTGATGTGATTGTTGATGTGGTTGTAGTTTTTGTGGTTGTTGTTGTGGTTGTTGATGTGGTTGTTGTGGTTTTTGTGGTTGTCGTGGTTGTTGTAGTTTCTGTGATTGTTGTTGTGGTTTTTGTCGTTGTTTTTGTGGTTGTTGATGTGGTTGTTGTTGTAATTGTTGTGGTTGTTGTTGTGGTTGTTGTTGTTCTAATCACCAGCGAAACGTCACCAGCTACTCGAATCGTAATCGCTGTTGTGGGTTTAACTCTCCAACACACGGCAACCGGTTAGTGATGGAGTGGTAACGAATTGGCCACGTGTTGTTTACATCACAAGCCCCTTGCTGATAATTATTGGCTGTGCCATCGGGTAGTGTCGAGTTTAACAACACATTCATATTTACGCCATCTAACCCACCAAAAAACCCCCATATGGATTACTAGCTTGTTTGCCCGTCCATGGATGGGTGTATATTGCAGTAAATCAGACAAATTAAATATAAAAATTGTTCAACTCATGATTATTAATTAGGGGGGGGGGGGTTGCCCTATGTGGAGTGACGTCACCCGCTCATGATGATTGGGGAGGGATGCGGCATGTGGAGTGACGTCACCCGCTCATGATTATTAATGAGGGGAGGGGTACGGCATGTGCAGTGACGTCACCCGCTCATGATTATTAATGAGGGGAGGAGTGCGGCATGTGGAGTGATGCAGTAAATCTGAAATATTCAACAGAAAAATTGATCAGCTCATGATTACAGTGGCAGTGCCTTTCTATAGTATTGTGGATATTCAACAGAAAAATTGATCAGCTCATGATTACAGTGGCAGTGCCTTTCTATAGTATTGTGGTGAGTCTGTGGTGTGAGGCTGTGGTGAGTCTGTGGTGAGTCTGTGGTGAGTCTGTGGTGAGTCTGTGGTGTGAGTCTGTGGTGAGTCTGTGTGGTGAGTCTGTGGTGAGTCTGTGGTGTGAGTCTGTGGTGAGTCTGTGGTGAGTCTGTGGTGTGAGTCTGTGGTGAGTCTGTGGTGCGAGTCTGTGGTGAGTCTGTGTGGTGAGTCTGTGGTGTGAGTCTGTGGTGAGTCTGTGGTGAGTCTGTGGTGTGAGTCTGTGGTGTGAGGCTGTGGTGAGTCTGTGGTGAGTCTGTGGTGAATCTGTGGTGTGAGTCTGTGGTGAGTCTGTGGTGTGAGTCTGTGGTGAGTCTGTGGTGAGTATGTGTGGTGAGTCTGTGGTGAGTCTGTGGTGAGTCTGTGGTGGGTATGTGGTGTGAGTCTGTGGTGAGTCTGTGGTGAGTCTGTGGTGCGAGTCTGTGATTATTCTGTGGTGAATCTGTGGTGTGAGTCTGTGGTGAGTCTGTGGTGAGTCTGTGGTGTGAGTCTGTGGTGATTCTGTGGTGATTCTGTGGTGAGTCTGTGGTGTGAGTCTGTGGTGAGTCTGTGATGAGTCTGTGGTGATTCTGTGGTGAGTCTGTGGTGTGAGTCTGTGGTGAGTCTGTGGTGTGAGTCTGTGGTGAGTCTGTGGTGAGTCTGTGGTGTGAGTCTGTGGTGAGTCTGTGATGAGTCTGTGGTGATTCTGTGGTGTGAGTCTGTGGTGAGTCTGTGGTGTGAGTCTGTGTGGTGAGTCTGTGGTGTGAGTCTGTGGTGAGTCTGTGGTGAGTCTGTGGTGTGAGTCTGTGGTGAGTCTGTGGTGTGAGTCTGTGGTGAGTCTGTGGTGAGTCTGTGGTGTGAGTCTGTGGTGAGTCTGTGGTGAGTCTGTGGTGTGAGTCTGTGGTGAGTCTGTGGTGAGTCTGTGGTGTGAGTCTGTGGTGTAAGTCTGTGGTGAGTCTGTGGTGAGTCTGTGGTGTGAGTCTGTGGTGAGTGTGTGGTGTGAGTCTGCCACCTTGGTGGTGGCCGACCTCACGAGGTCGACTCGCACGTGAGCCTTGCGCAGCTCGTGGTGGCTACCGGAGCCGTTGGTGAAGATCTCCACCCCGTCCAGACCCATAGCCACGTGGGGACTGCAGCACGCACACAGCACCACCACCACCACAACCAATATCACCACCACAACTCCCACCACCACCAACACCGCTACCACCACCACAACCGCTACCACCACCACCGTCACCACCACCGCCACAACCACCAATACCACCACCACCGATACTACCACCACCACCAATACCGCCACCACCAACCACCAATACCGCCACCACCACCGCCGCCACAACCACCGATACCACCACAACTAACACCACCGCCACCACCGCCACAACCACTGATAACACGCCCCCCCTCCCCTTTGTTTTGCTACCTGTGGGGGGCCCAGAGCTCCTCGCAGCTCTCGCTGCCGATGCAGGTGTCCAGCGTGGCGAGCACGGCGTCACCCAGCGGCACCGTCACCTGGCGCGGTCAACCCCCACAGCCGCCGGCACCGATCGTCACCGGCGGGCCCAGCTTCCAGACTCTCGCTCAGGAGGCTCAACAGGCGGAGGGGGGGGGGGCGATGTCGCTGCTGCTGCTGCGGCGACTGTGTGATCCCAATCGAGTGGTTCTGCAGTTGATTTGTCAGCATTGTTGGGGGATGTGGTTTTGGCCGATAGCAAGTTGCGCTGTGCGTGTTTGGTGTGTGTGTGGTGTGTGTGGTGTGTGTGTAGTGTGTGTAGTGTTTGGTGTGTGTGGGTGTAGTGTGTGTGGTATGTGTGTGTGTGGTGTGTGTGTGGTGTGTGTGTGTGTTGTGTGGGTTTAGCTATGGGGAGGAGGGAAACTGGACAAGCCGTACGGAGGGAACCCCATGCAGAACAGGGGGAGAACAGACAAACTCCACTCACTCAAATTTCGATTTAAAGCTTTCGTGACTGCAGGGATTCATCTTCTTGGTTCTTTCGGTAAAGTCACGTAGAAGGGAAGTAATAAAATAATAAAAATAAAACATAATAAAACAATTCTCACGACGTTTCGGCCACAACGCAAGCAGCCGTCCTCAGGCGAAGAATGAAACACCACCAAGCTTGGAGCGTATATTTAAGCTGGGTTAGAGGGGGGGAGGTGGGAAGAAGAGCGCCTAAACAAAATAATTTGCATATCAAGAGGAATTCAGCATATGGAAAATGCGTAGGAGGTGGGCGGGGGGGGGGTTCCAAATCAATACTATGCCCGTGCATAATGCAGGATTAGCAGCATCGAAGGGGGGGGGGGGGGGGTAGCATTAACAAAGGAAAGGAATGTTAATAGTATGTAGCTACAGTTACTAAACAACCACGTAAAAAAAAACTAAAGTATAAACTGCATAACAAACTAAAGTATAAACTACATAGCATCATCAGTATACTTACTATACTCTACAATAAGCTGAGTTACTAAGTAATACATAAAAAATTCTACCTTGTAAAAAAATTATATAATATGCTTCCATCTAAACTTTATTCTCTTACATCACACGCGTCTATACCGTACTATATACTTCCATAGACAAACCCAACATTAAATTACATACTGTATTGCTATAAACCACCCTATACCTTATACATTTTAATATAACACTATGTATTATTCTACCCACCCTAATGTGTATCAAAATGGTTTATTACGTCCTTCCAGTGATTGCTAAGCCAGAATCCATCTTCTCGGTTAAAATTGTCTCTGTGTTTGTATATGTGGATCGCCTCATGAACGAATCTCTCATGATAGCCAGATGGCTTGCAGAGAACCTCTGTCTTGGAGAAGTCAATGTCATGTGAGCCCACTGAGTTGTAACAGTGATCTGCCACGGCTGAGGTGTTTGTCCTACCGTGTTTCAGGTCAGCTTTATGTTCACGGATGCGGTCCGAGACATGTCGTTTGGTTTCCCCAATGTAACTGCTACCACAGAGGCAACTTAGTTTGTAGACACCAGGGTACTGTATGTCTGGAACCACATCTTTTACAGACGGTACCAGATCACGGATTTTATGTACTGTGTTGAATCGGACCTGGATCTTGTGTTTAATCAGGATTTTGGAGATCTTTTTTGTGACCCCAGCAATGTAGGGTAAGGTGATGGTCTTGAAAGGCTCCTCAACATGATCCTTCTTGATGGTTGGAGTGATGGCTTTGCGGATTGTGTAGTCGGAGTAACCATTAGCCTTAAGAGCTTGGCGTACGTGTTTGAGTTCACTGGAAATGTGTTCATGGTCGGAGATGCATTGGGCTCTATGATATAGAGTCTTGATGAGGGAATTCTTCTGGGATGGATGGTGGTGGGAATCCGGTTTTAGATAAGCAGCCTCGTCTCCAAAACCAACAACATCATTTCTGCTTCAACCGCATTAATTGATCAGACCAAACAGTTCTCGTTGAAACCTTCTGCAGCCAGGCCACCAAGATTGTACGGCTTGCCAAAGATACATAAAGAAGATACACCTCTTCGTCCCATTGTCTCTACTATCAACTCCCCCACTTACAAACTGGCTCGTTTTTTTTGTCCGAAATCCTACGGCCTTTCACTGGAAAAACCACCTCTGCAGTACTAAACTCTACTGACCTGGTATCGACAATCAAGGGGATTGCCCTGTCCCCAGACGACCTGCTTGTCAGTTTTGATGTGGTTTCCTTGTTCACCAAGGTGCCTGTGCCTGACACCATCGCAATCATTGAAGACTTGGTTCATCAAGGACTGAATGCTGGGGTACCCCCACTGGTGAGACACTGCTTAACCAATACATACTTCACCTGGAATGGAACCTTCTACAAGCAAATTGAGGGCACCCCAATGGGCTCCCCCCTATCTCCGGTTGTAGCCAACATCTTCATGGAGAAATTTGAGACGGACGCCATCCAGACTGCCACTCTACGCCCGACCTTATGGAAGAGATACGTAGACGACACTTTTGTCATCTGGCCACATGGCCGGCCTGCTCTAGACCAATTTCTCGACCACATCAATTCCATACACCCAGCCATCAGATTCATCATGGAAGTCGAAAATGATGGCAAGCTACCCTTTTTGGATGTCCTAATCAAAAGGAGACCTGATGGTTCAATGAGCCACTCTGTCTACAGGAAAGCCACCCACACGGATGCTTATCTAAAACCGGATTCCCACCACCATCCATCCCAGAAGAATTCCCTCATCAAGACTCTATATCATAGAGCCCAATGCATCTCCGACCATGAACACATTTCCAGTGAACTCAAACACGTACGCCAAGCTCTTAAGGCTAATGGTTACTCCGACTACACAATCCGCAAAGCCATCACTCCAACCATCAAGAAGGATCATGTTGAGGAGCCTTTCAAGACCATCACCTTACCCTACATTGCTGGGGTCACAAAAAAGATCTCCAAAATCCTGATTAAACACAAGATCCAGGTCCGATTCAACACAGTACATAAAATCCGTGATCTGGTACCGTCTGTAAAAGATGTGGTTCCAGACATACAGTACCCTGGTGTCTACAAACTAAGTTGCCTCTGTGGTAGCAGTTACATTGGGGAAACCAAACGACATGTCTCGGACCGCATCCGTGAACATAAAGCTGACCTGAAACACGGTAGGACAAACACCTCAGCCGTGGCAGATCACTGTTACAACTCAGTGGGCTCACATGACATTGACTTCTCCAAGACAGAGGTTCTCTGCAAGCCATCTGGCTATCATGAGAGATTCGTTCATGAGGCGATCCACATATACAAACACAGAGACAATTTTAACCGAGAAGATGGATTCTGGCTTAGCAATCACTGGAAGGACGTAATAAACCATTTTGATACACATTAGGGTGGGTAGAATAATACATAGTGTTATATTAAAATGTATAAGGTATAGGGTGGTTTATAGCAATACAGTATGTAATTTAATGTTGGGTTTGTCTATGGAAGTATATAGTACGGTATAGACGCGTGTGATGTAAGAGAATAAAGTTTAGATGGAAGCATATTATATAATTTTTTTACAACGTAGAATTTTTTTATGTATTACTTAGTAACTCAGCTTATTGTAGAGTATAGTAAGTATACTGATGATGCTATGTAGTTTATACTTTAGTTTGTTATGCAGTTTATACTTTAGTTTTTTTTACGTGGTTGTTTAGTAACTGTAGCTACATACTATTAACATTCCTTTCCTTTGTTAATGCTACCCCCCCCTCCCCCCCCCCCCTTTGATGCTGCTAATCCTGCATTATGCACGGGCATAGTATTGATTTGGAACCCCCCCGCCCACCTCCTACGCATTTTCCATATGCTGAATTCCTCTTGATATGCAAATTATTTTGTTTAGGCGCTCTTCTTCCCACCTCCCCCCCTCTAACCCAGCTTAAATATACGCTCCAAGCTTGGTGGTGTTTCATTCTTCGCCTGAGGACGGCTGCTTGCGTTGTGGCCGAAACGTCGTGAGAATTGTTTTATTATGTTTTATTTTTATTATTTTATTACTTCCCTTCTACGTGACTTTACCGAAAGAACCAAGAAGATCCACTCACTCAGTCGCTCACTTACATACACTCACTCATATACACTCACACTCTCGCTCTCTCACTCACCGCTAGTGTCCCCATGAGCGTCACCGTGAGTGTCACTGTGAGTGTCACCGCTAGCGTCACGTCTAGCATCACACAGGCAGTGACACACAAACACGACAGCAGCACTCAAGTACCGAGGTAGGCGCAGCAGACGACAATGCTGGCGCCACACCCCTCCATGGGTTACCTGCTCAGTTATCTCCTGGATGATGCGTGGCAGATAATGATCCTCCACCTCCCTGCGTGAACCACAGCGGTGCACACACAGTGTCACTAACCACTCACACCACAGTGTCACTAACCACTCACCACTCACACCACAGTGTCACTAACCACTCACCCCACTGTGTCACTAACCACTCACACCACAGTGTCACTAACCACTCACAGTGTCACTCACCACTCACACCACAGTGTCACTAACCACTCACACCACAGTGTCACTAACCACTCACCACTCACACCACAGTGTCACTAACCACTCACCACTCACACCACAGTGTCACTAACCACTCACACCACAGTGTCACTAACCACTCACCACTCACACCACAGTGTCACTAACCACTCACCCCACTGTGTCACTAACCACTCACACCACAGTGTCACTAACCACTCACAGTGTCACTCACCACTCACACCACAGTGTCACTAACCACTCACACCACAGTGTCACTAACCACTCACCACTCACACCACAGTGTCACTAAACACTCACCACTCACACCACAGTGTCACTAACCACTCACACCACAGTGTCACTAACCACTCACCACTCACACCACAGTGTCACTAACCACTCACCACTCACACAACAGTGTCACTAACCACTCACACCACAGTGTCACTAACCACTCACCCCACAGTGTCACTAACCACTCACCACTCACACCACAGTGTCACTCACCACTCACACCACAGTGTCACTAACCACTCACCACTCACACCACAGTGTCACTCACCACTCACACCACAGTGTCACTAACCACTCACCACTCACACCACAGTGTCACTCACCACTCACACCACAGTGTCACTAACCACTCACCACTCACACCACAGTGTCACTAACCACTCACACCACAGTGTCACTAACCACTCACACCACAGTGTCACTAACCACTCACACCACAGTGTCACTAACCACTCACCACTCACACCACAGTGTCACTCACCACTCACACCACAGTGTCACTAACCACTCACACTACAGTGTCACTAACCACTCACCCCACAGTGTCACTAACCACTCACCACTCACACCACAGTGTCACTCACCACTCACACCACAGTGTCACTAACCACTCACCACTCACACCACAGTGTCACTCACCACTCACACCACAGTGTCACTAACCACTCACCACTCACACCACAGTGTCACTCACCACTCACACCACAGTGTCACTAACCACTCACCACTCACACCACAGTGTCACTCACCACTCACACCACAGTGTCACTAACCACTCACCACTCACACCACAGTGTCACTCACCACTCACACCACAGTGTCACTAACCACTCACCACTCACACCACAGTGTCACTCACCACTCACACCACAGTGTCACTAACCACTCACACCACAGTGTCACTAACCACTCACACCACAGTGTCACTCACCATTCACACCACAGTGTCACTAACCACTCACACCAGTGTCACTAACCACTCACACCACAGTGTCACTAACCACTCACCCCACAGTGTCACTAACCACTCACAGTGTCACTAACCACTCACACCACAGTGTCACTAACCACTCACCACTCACACCACAGTGTCACTCACCACTCACACCACAGTGTCACTCACCACTCACAGTGTCACTCACCACTCACACCACAGTGTCACTAACCACTCACCACTCACACCACAGTGTCACTCACCACTCACACCACAGTGTCACTAACCACTCACACCACAGTGTCACTCACCACTCACACCACAGTGTCACTCACCATTCACACCACAGTGTCACTAACCACTCACACCAGTGTCACTCCCCACTCACCACTCACAGTGTCACTCACCACTCACACCACAGTGTCACTCACCACTCACACCACAGTGTCACTCCCCACTCACCACTCACAGTGTCACTCACCACTCACACCACAGTGTCACTCACCACTCACAGTGTCACTCACCACTCACACCACAGTGTCACTCACCACTCACAGTGTCACTCACCACTCACACCACAGTGTCACTAACCACTCACACCACACTGTCACTCACCACTCACAGTGTCACTCACCACTCACACCACAGTGTCACTAACCACTCACACCACAGTGTTACTCACCACTCACAGTGTCACTCCACACTCACACCACAGTGTCACTCACCACTCACACCACAGTGTCACTCACACCACAGTGTCACTAACCACTCACACCACAGTGTCACTAACCACTCACACCACAGTGTCACTCACACCACAGTATCACTAACCACTCACACCACAGTGTCACTAACCACTCACACCACAGTGTCACTCACCACTCACACCACAGTGTCACTCACACCACAGTGTCACTAACCACTCACACCACAGTGTCACTCACCACTCACACCACAGTGTCACTCACCACTCACACCACAGTGTCACTAACCACTCACACCACAGTGTCACTAACCACTCGCACCACAGTGTCACTCACCACTCGCACCACAGTGTCACTAACCACTAACACCACAGTGTCACTCACCACTCACACCACAGTGTCACTAACCACTCACCCCACAGTGTCACTCACCACTCACACCACAGTGTCACTCACAACTCGCACCACAGTGTCACTCCCCAGTGACACCACAGTGTCACTCACCACTCACACCACAGTGTCACTAACCACTCACACCACAGTGTCAGTAACCACTCACACCACAGTGTCACTCACCACTCACACCACAGTGTCACTAACCACTCACACCACAGTGTCACTCACCACTCACACCACAGTGTCACTAACCACTCACACCACAGTGTCACTAACCACTCGCACCACAGTGTCACTCACCACTCGCACCACAGTGTCACTCACCACTCACACCACAGTGTCACTCACCACTCACACCACAGTGTCACTAACCACTCACACCACAGTGTCACTAACCACTCACACCACAGTGTCACTCACCACTCACACCACAGTGTCACTCACCACTCACACCACAGTGTCACTCAACACTCACACCACAGTGTCACTAACCACTCACACCACAGTGTCACTAACCACTCACACCACAGTGTCACTCACCACTCACACCACAGTGTCACTCACCACTCACACCACAGTGTCACTAACCACTCACACCACAGTGTCACTAACCACTCACACCACAGTGTCACTCACCACTCACACCACAGTGTCACTCACCACTCACACCACAGTGTCACTCACCACTCACACCACAGTGTCACTAACCACTCACACCACAGTGTCACTCACCACTCACACCACAGTGTCACTAACCACTCACACCACAGTGTCACTCACCACTCACACCACAGTGTCACTAACCACTCACACCACAGTGTCACTCACCCCTCACACCACAGTGTCACTAAACACTCACACCACAGTGTCACTAACCACTCACCCCACAGTGTCACTAAACACTCACAGTGTCACTAACCACTCACACCACAGTGTCACTAACCACTCACCACTCACACCACAGTGTCACTCACCACTCACACCACAGTGTCACTAACCACTCACCACTCACACCACAGTGTCACTCAACACTCACACCACAGTGTCACTAACCACTCACACCACAGTGTCAATCACCACTCACACCACAGTGTCACTCACCATTCACACCACAGTGTCACTAACCACTCACACCAGTGTCACTCCCCACTCACCACTCACAGTGTCACTCACCACTCACACCACAGTGTCACTCACCACTCACACCACAGTGTCACTCCCCACTCACCACTCACAGTGTCACTCACCACTCACACCACAGTGTCACTCACCACTCACAGTGTCACTCACACCACAGTGTCACTCACCACTCACAGTGTCACTCACCACTCACACCACAGTGTCACTAACCACTCACACCACACTGTTACTCACCACTCACAGTGTCACTCCACACTCACACCACAGTGTCACTCACCACTCACACCACAGTGTCACTCACACCACAGTGTCACTAACCACTCACACCACAGTGTCACTAACCACTCACACCACAGTGTCACTCACACCACAGTATCACTAACCACTCACACCACAGTGTCACTAACCACTCACACCACAGTGTCACTAACCACTCACACCACAGTGTCACTCACCACTCACACCACAGTGTCACTCACACCACAGTGTCACTAACCACTCACACCACAGTGTCACTCACCACTCACACCACAGTGTCACTGACCACTCACACCACAGTGTCACTAACCACTCACACCACAGTGTCACTAACCACTCACACCACAGTGTCACTCACCACTCGCACCACAGTGTCACTAACCACTCACACCACAGTGTCACTAACCACTCACACCACAGTGTCACTCACCACTCACACCACAGTGTCACTCACAACTCGCACCACAGTGTCACTCCCCATTCACACCACAGTGTCACTCACCACTCACACCACAGTGTCACTAACCACTCACACCACAGTGTCACTAACCACTCACACCACAGTGTCACTCACCACTCACACCACAGTGTCACTAACCACTCACACCACAGTGTCACTCACCACTCACACCACAGTGTCACTAACCACTCACACCACAGTGTCACTAACCACTCACACCACAGTGTCACTCACCACTCGCACCACAGTGTCACTCACCACTCACACCACAGTGTCACTCACCACTCACACCACAGTGTCACTAACCACTCACACCACAGTGTCACTAACCACTCACACCACAGTGTCACTCACCACTCACACCACAGTGTCACTCACCACTCACACCACAGTGTCACTCAACACTCACACCACAGTGTCACTAACCACTCACACCACAGTGTCACTAACCACTCACACCACAGTGTCACTCACCACTCGCACCACAGTGTCACTCACCACTCACACCACAGTGTCACTCACCACTCACACCACAGTGTCACTAACCACTCACACCACAGTGTCACTAACCACTCACACCACAGTGTCACTCACCACTCACACCACAGTGTCACTCACCACTCACACCACAGTGTCACTCACCACTCACACCACAGTGTCACTCACCACTCACACCACAGTGTCACTAACCACTCACACCACAGTGTCACTCACCACTCACACCACAGTGTCACTAACCACTCACACCACAGTGTCACTCACCACTCACACCACAGTGTCACTAACCACTCACACCACAGTGTCACTCACCCCTCACACCACAGTGTCACTAACCACTCACACCACAGTGTCACTAACCACTCACACCACAGTGTCACTCACCACTCGCACCACAGTGTCACTCACCACTCACACCACAGTGTCACTAACCACTCACACCACAGTGTCACTCACCACTCACACCACAGTGTCACTAACCACTCACACCACAGTGTCACTCATCATTCGCACCACAGTGTCACTCACCACTCACACCACAGTGTCACTCACCACTCACACCACAGTGTCACTCACCACTCACACCACAGTGTCACTAACCACTCACACCAGTGTCACTCACCACTCACACCACAGTGTCACTAACCACTCACACCACAGTGTCACTCACCACTCACACCACAGTGTCACTAACCACTCACACCACAGTGTCATTCACCACTCACACCACAGTGTCACTAACCACTCACACCACAGTGTCACTAACCACTCACACCACAGTGTCACTAACCACTCACACCACAGTGTCACTCACCACTCACACCACAGTGTCACTAACCACTCACACCACAGTGTCACTAACCACTCACACCACAGTGTCACTAACCACTCACACCACAGTGTCACTCACCACTCACACCACAGTGTCACTCACCACTCACACCACAGTGTCACTCACCACTCACACCACAGTGTCACTAACCACTCATACCACAGTGTCACTCACCACTCGCACCACAGTGTCACTAACCACTCACACCACAGTGTCACTCACCACTCACACCACAGTGTCACTCACCACTCACACCACAGTGTCACTAACCACTCACACCACAGTGTCACTCACACCACAGTGTCACTAACCACTCACACCACAGTGTCACTCACCACTCACACCAGTGTCACTAACCACTCACACCACACTGTCACTCACCACTCACAGTGTCACTCACCACTCACACCAGTGTCACTAACCACTCACACCACAGTGTTACTCACCACTCACAGTGTCACTCCCCACTCACACCACAGTGTCACTCACCACTCACACCACAGTGTCACTCACACCACAGTGTCACTAACCACTCACACCACAGTGTCACTAACCACTCATACCACAGTGTCACTAACCACTCACACCACAGTGTCACTCACACGACAGTGTCACTAACCACTCACACCACAGTGTCACTAACCACTCACACCACAGTGTCACTCACCACTCACACCACAGTGTCACTCACACCACAGTGTCACTAACCACTCACACCACAGTGTCACTCACCACTCACACCACAGTGTCACTCACCACTCACACCACAGTGTCACTCACCACTCACACCACAGTGTCACTAACCACTCACACCACAGTGTCACTCACAACTCACACCACAGTGTCACTAACCACTCACACCACAGTGTCACTCACCACTCACACCACAGTGTCACTAACCACTCACACCACAGTGTCATTCACCACTCACACCACAGTGTCACTCACCACTCACACCACAGTGTCACTAACCACTCACACCACAGTGTCACTCACACCACAGTGTCACTAACCACTCACACCACAGTGTCACTCACCACTCACACCACAGTGTCACTAACCACTCACACCACACTGTCACTCACCACTCACAGTGTCACTCACCACTCACACCACAGTGTCACTAACCACTCACACCACAGTGTTACTCACCACTCACAGTGTCACTCCCCACTCACACCACAGTGTCACTCACCACTCACACCACAGTGTCACTCACACCACAGTGTCACTAACCACTCACACCACAGTGTCACTAACCACTCATACCACAGTGTCACTAACCACTCACACCACAGTGTCACTCACACGACAGTGTCACTAACCACTCACACCACAGTGTCACTAACCACTCACACCACAGTGTCACTCACCACTCACACCACAGTGTCACTCACACCACAGTGTCACTAACCACTCACACCACAGTGTCACTCACCACTCACACCAGTGTCACTCACCACTCACACCACAGTGTCACTCACCACTCACACCACAGTGTCACTAACCACTCACACCACAGTGTCACTCACCACTCACACCACAGTGTCACTAACCACTCACACCACAGTGTCACTCACCACTCACACCACAGTGTCACTAACCACTCACACCACAGTGTCATTCACCACTCACACCACAGTGTCACTAACCACTCACACCACAGTGTCACTAACCACTCACACCACAGTGTCACTCACCACTCACACCACAGTGTCACTCACCACTCACACCACAGTGTCACTAACCACTCACACCACAGTGTCACTAACCACTCACACCACAGTGTCACTCACCACAAAAACCACAGTGTCACTCACCACTCACACCACAGTGTCACTCACCACTCACACCACAGTGTCACTAACCACTCACACCACAGTGTCACTCACCACTCGCACCACAGTGTCACTAACCACTCACACCACAGTGTCACTAACCACTCGCACCACAGTGTCACTCACCACTCGCACCACAGTGTCACTAACCACTCACACCACAGTGTCACTAACCACTCACACCACAGTGTCACTCACCACTCACACCACAGTGTCACTCACCACTCACACCACAGTGTCACTCACCACTCACACCACAGTGTCACTAACCACTCACACCACAGTGTCACTCACCACTCACACCACAGTGTCACTAACCACTCACACCACAGTGTCACTCACCACTCACACCACAGTGTCACTAACCACTCACACCACAGTGTCACTCACCCATCACACCACAGTGTCACTAAACACTCACACCACAGTGTCACTAACCACTCACCCCACAGTGTCACTAACCACTCACAGTGTCACTAACCACTCACACCACAGTGTCACTAACCACTCACCACTCACACCACAGTGTCACTCACCACTCACACCACAGTGTCACTCACCACTCACAGTGTCACTCACCACTCACACCACAGTGTCACTAACCACTCACCACTCACACCACAGTGTCACTCACCACTCACACCACAGTGTCACTAACCACTCACACCACAGTGTCACTCACCACTCACACCACAGTGTCACTCACCATTCACACCACAGTGTCACTAACCACTCACACCAGTGTCACTCCCCACTCACCACTCACAGTGTCACTCACCACTCACACCACAGTGTCACTCACCACTCACACCACAGTGTCACTCCCCACTCACCACTCACAGTGTCACTCACCACTCACACCACAGTGTCACTCACCACTCACAGTGTCACTCACCACTCACACCACAGTTTCACTCACCACTCACAGTGTCACTCACCACTCACACCACAGTGTCACTAACCACTAACACCACACTGTCACTCACCACTCACAGTGTCACTCACCACTCACACCACAGTGTCACTAACCACTCACACCACAGTGTTACTCACCACTCACAGTGTCACTCCACACTCACACCACAGTGTCACTCACCACTCACACCACAGTGTCACTCACACCACAGTGTCACTAACCACTCACACCACAGTGTCACTCACCACTCACACCACAGTGTCACTAACCACTCACACCAGTGTCACTCACCACTCACACCACAGTGTCACTAACCACTCACACCACAGTGTCACTCACCACTCACACCACAGTGTCACTAACCACTCACACCACAGTGTCATTCACCACTCACACCACAGTGTCACTAACCACTCACACCACAGTGTCACTAACCACTCACACCACAGTGTCACTAACCACTCACACCACAGTGTCACTCACAACTCACACCACAGTGTCACTAACCACTCACACCACAGTGTCACTCACCACTCACACCACAGTGTCACTAACCACTCACACCACAGTGTCATTCACCACTCACACCACAGTGTCACTCACCACTCACACCACAGTGTCACTCACCACTCACACCACAGTGTCACTAACCACTCACACCACAGTGTCACTCACCACTCGCACCACAGTGTCACTAACCACTCACACCACAGTGTCACTCACCACTCACACCACAGTGTCACTCACCACTCACACCACAGTGTCACTAACCACTCACACCACAGTGTCACTCACACCACAGTGTCACTAACCACTCACACCACAGTGTCACTCACCACTCACACCAGTGTCACTAACCACTCACACCACACTGTCACTCACCACTCACAGTGTCACTCACCACTCACACCAGTGTCACTAACCACTCACACCACAGTGTTACTCACCACTCACAGTGTCACTCCCCACTCACACCACAGTGTCACTCACCACTCACACCACAGTGTCACTCACACCACAGTGTCACTAACCACTCACACCACAGTGTCACTAACCACTCATACCACAGTGTCACTAACCACTCACACCACAGTGTCACTCACACGACAGTGTCACTAACCACTCACACCACAGTGTCACTAACCACTCACACCACAGTGTCACTCACCACTCACACCACAGTGTCACTCACACCACAGTGTCACTAACCACTCACACCACAGTGTCACTCACCACTCACACCACAGTGTCACTCACCACTCACACCACAGTGTCACTCACCACTCACACCACAGTGTCACTAACCACTCACACCACAGTGTCACTCACAACTCACACCACAGTGTCACTAACCACTCACACCACAGTGTCACTCACCACTCACACCACAGTGTCACTAACCACTCACACCACAGTGTCATTCACCACTCACACCACAGTGTCACTCACCACTCACACCACAGTGTCACTAACCACTCACACCACAGTGTCACTCACACCACAGTGTCACTAACCACTCACACCACAGTGTCACTCACCACTCACACCACAGTGTCACTAACCACTCACACCACACTGTCACTCACCACTCACAGTGTCACTCACCACTCACACCACAGTGTCACTAACCACTCACACCACAGTGTTACTCACCACTCACAGTGTCACTCCCCACTCACACCACAGTGTCACTCACCACTCACACCACAGTGTCACTCACACCACAGTGTCACTAACCACTCACACCACAGTGTCACTAACCACTCATACCACAGTGTCACTAACCACTCACACCACAGTGTCACTCACACGACAGTGTCACTAACCACTCACACCACAGTGTCACTAACCACTCACACCACAGTGTCACTCACCACTCACACCACAGTGTCACTCACACCACAGTGTCACTAACCACTCACACCACAGTGTCACTCACCACTCACACCAGTGTCACTCACCACTCACACCACAGTGTCACTCACCACTCACACCACAGTGTCACTAACCACTCACACCACAGTGTCACTCACCACTCACACCACAGTGTCACTAACCACTCACACCACAGTGTCACTCACCACTCACACAACAGTGTCACTAACCACTCACACCACAGTGTCATTCACCACTCACACCACAGTGTCACTAACCACTCACACCACAGTGTCACTAACCACTCACACCACAGTGTCACTCACCACTCACACCACAGTGTCACTCACCACTCACACCACAGTGTCACTAACCACTCACACCACAGTGTCACTAACCACTCACACCACAGTGTCACTCACCACAAAAACCACAGTGTCACTCACCACTCACACCACAGTGTCACTCACCACTCACACCACAGTGTCACTAACCACTCACACCACAGTGTCACTCACCACTCGCACCACAGTGTCACTAACCACTCACACCACAGTGTCACTAACCACTCGCACCACAGTGTCACTCACCACTCGCACCACAGTGTCACTAACCACTCACACCACAGTGTCACTAACCACTCACACCACAGTGTCACTCACCACTCACACCACAGTGTCACTCACCACTCACACCACAGTGTCACTCACCACTCACACCACAGTGTCACTAACCACTCACACCACAGTGTCACTCACCACTCACACCACAGTGTCACTAACCACTCACACCACAGTGTCACTCACCACTCACACCACAGTGTCACTAACCACTCACACCACAGTGTCACTCACCCATCACACCACAGTGTCACTAAACACTCACACCACAGTGTCACTAACCACTCACCCCACAGTGTCACTAACCACTCACAGTGTCACTAACCACTCACACCACAGTGTCACTAACCACTCACCACTCACACCACAGTGTCACTCACCACTCACACCACAGTGTCACTCACCACTCACAGTGTCACTCACCACTCACACCACAGTGTCACTAACCACTCACCACTCACACCACAGTGTCACTCACCACTCACACCACAGTGTCACTAACCACTCACACCACAGTGTCACTCACCACTCACACCACAGTGTCACTCACCATTCACACCACAGTGTCACTAACCACTCACACCAGTGTAACTCCCCACTCACCACTCACAGTGTCACTCACCACTCACACCACAGTGTCACTCACCACTCACACCACAGTGTCACTCCCCACTCACCACTCACAGTGTCACTCACCACTCACACCACAGTGTCACTCACCACTCACAGTGTCACTCACCACTCACACCACAGTTTCACTCACCACTCACAGTGTCACTCACCACTCACACCACAGTGTCACTAACCACTCACACCACACTGTCACTCACCACTCACAGTGTCACTCACCACTCACACCACAGTGTCACTAACCACTCACACCACAGTGTTACTCACCACTCACAGTGTCACTCCACACTCACACCACAGTGTCACTCACCACTCACACCACAGTGTCACTCACACCACAGTGTCACTAACCACTCACACCACAGTGTCACTAACCACTCACACCACAGTGTCACTCACACCACAGTATCACTAACCACTCACACCAATGTGTCACTAACCACTCACACCACAGTGTCACTCACCACTCACACCACAGTGTCACTCACACCACAGTGTCACTAACCACTCACACCACAGTGTCACTCACCACTCACACCACAGTGTCACTCACCACTCACACCACAGTGTCACTAACCACTCACACCACAGTGTCACTAACCACTCGCACCACAGTGTCACTCACCACTCACACCACAGTGTCACTAACCACTCGCACCACAGTGTCACTAACCACTCACACCACAGTGTCACTAACACCACAGTGTCACTAACCACTCACACCACAGTGTCACTCACCACTCACACCACAGTGTCACTAACCACTCACACCACACTGTCACTCACCACTCACAGTGTCACTCACCACTCACACCACAGTGTCACTCACCACTCACACCACAGTGTCACTCACACCACAGTGTCACTAACCACTCACACCACAGTGTCACTAACCACTCACACCACAGTGTCACTCACACCACAGTGTCACTAACCACTCACACCACAGTGTCACTAACCACTCACACCACAGTGTCACTCACCACTCACACCACAGTGTCACTCACACCACAGTGTCACTAACCACTCACACCACAGTGTCACTCACCACTCACACCACACTGTCACTCACCACTCACACCACAGTGTCACTAACCACTCACACCACAGTGTCACTAACCACTCGCACCACAGTGTCACTCACCACTCGCACCACAGTGTCACTAACCACTCACACCACAGTGTCACTCACCACTCACACCATAGTGTCACTAACCACTCACACCACAGTGTCACTCACCACTCACACCACAGTGTCACTCACACCACAGTGTCACTCACCACTCACACCACAGTGTCACTCACCACTCACACCACAGTGTCACTAACCACTCACACCACAGTGTCACTAACCACTCACACCACAGTGTCACTCACCACTCACACCACAGTGTCACTAACCACTCACACCACAGTGTCACTCACCACTCACACCACAGTGTCACTAACCACTCACACCACAGTGTCACTAACCACTCACACCACAGTGTCACTCACCACTCGCACCACAGTGTCACTCACCACTCACACCACAGTGTCACTCACCACTCACACCACAGTGTCACTAACCACTCACACCACAGTGTCACTCACCACTCACACCACAGTGTCACTCACCACTCACACCACAGTGTCACTAACCACTCACCACTCACACCACAGTGTCACTCACCACTCACACCACAGTGTCACTAACCACTCACACCACAGTGTCACTCACCACTCACACCACAGTGTCACTCACCATTCACACCACAGTGTCACTAACCACTCACACCAGTGTCACTCCCCACTCACCACTCACAGTGTCACTCACCACTCACACCACAGTGTCACTCACCACTCACACCACAGTGTCACTCCCCACTCACCACTCACAGTGTCACTCACCACTCACACCACAGTGTCACTCACCACTCACAGTGTCACTCACCACTCACACCACAGTTTCACTCACCACTCACAGTGTCACTCACCACTCACACCACAGTGTCACTAACCACTAACACCACACTGTCACTCACCACTCACAGTGTCACTCACCACTCACACCACAGTGTCACTAACCACTCACACCACAGTGTTACTCACCACTCACAGTGTCACTCCACACTCACACCACAGTGTCACTCACCACTCACACCACAGTGTCACTCACACCACAGTGTCACTAACCACTCACACCACAGTGTCACTCACCACTCACACCACAGTGTCACTAACCACTCACACCAGTGTCACTCACCACTCACACCACAGTGTCACTAACCACTCACACCACAGTGTCACTCACCACTCACACCACAGTGTCACTAACCACTCACACCACAGTGTCATTCACCACTCACACCACAGTGTCACTAACCACTCACACCACAGTGTCACTAACCACTCACACCACAGTGTCACTAACCACTCACACCACAGTGTCACTAACCACTCACACCACAGTGTCACTCACAACTCACACCACAGTGTCACTAACCACTCACACCACAGTGTCACTCACCACTCACACCACAGTGTCACTAACCACTCACACCACAGTGTCATTCACCACTCACACCACAGTGTCACTCACCACTCACACCACAGTGTCACTCACCACTCACACCACAGTGTCACTAACCACTCACACCACAGTGTCACTCACCACTCGCACCACAGTGTCACTAACCACTCACACCACAGTGTCACTCACCACTCACACCACAGTGTCACTCACCACTCACACCACAGTGTCACTAACCACTCACACCACAGTGTCACTCACACCACAGTGTCACTAACCACTCACACCACAGTGTCACTCACCACTCACACCAGTGTCACTAACCACTCACACCACACTGTCACTCACCACTCACAGTGTCACTCACCACTCACACCAGTGTCACTAACCACTCACACCACAGTGTTACTCACCACTCACAGTGTCACTCCCCACTCACACCACAGTGTCACTCACCACTCACACCACAGTGTCACTCACACCACAGTGTCACTAACCACTCACACCACAGTGTCACTAACCACTCATACCACAGTGTCACTAACCACTCACACCACAGTGTCACTCACACGACAGTGTCACTAACCACTCACACCACAGTGTCACTAACCACTCACACCACAGTGTCACTCACCACTCACACCACAGTGTCACTCACACCACAGTGTCACTAACCACTCACACCACAGTGTCACTCACCACTCACACCACAGTGTCACTCACCACTCACACCACAGTGTCACTCACCACTCACACCACAGTGTCACTAACCACTCACACCACAGTGTCACTCACAACTCACACCACAGTGTCACTAACCACTCACACCACAGTGTCACTCACCACTCACACCACAGTGTCACTAACCACTCACACCACAGTGTCATTCACCACTCACACCACAGTGTCACTCACCACTCACACCACAGTGTCACTAACCACTCACACCACAGTGTCACTCACACCACAGTGTCACTAACCACTCACACCACAGTGTCACTCACCACTCACACCACAGTGTCACTAACCACTCACACCACACTGTCACTCACCACTCACAGTGTCACTCACCACTCACACCACAGTGTCACTAACCACTCACACCACAGTGTTACTCACCACTCACAGTGTCACTCCCCACTCACCCCACAGTGTCACTCACCACTCACACCACAGTGTCACTCACACCACAGTGTCACTAACCACTCACACCACAGTGTCACTAACCACTCATACCACAGTGTCACTAACCACTCACACCACAGTGTCACTCACACGACAGTGTCACTAACCACTCACACCACAGTGTCACTAACCACTCACACCACAGTGTCACTCACCACTCACACCACAGTGTCACTCACACCACAGTGTCACTAACCACTCACACCACAGTGTCACTCACCACTCACACCAGTGTCACTCACCACTCACACCACAGTGTCACTCACCACTCACACCACAGTGTCACTAACCACTCACACCACAGTGTCACTCACCACTCACACCACAGTGTCACTAACCACTCACACCACAGTGTCACTCACCACTCACACCACAGTGTCACTAACCACTCACACCACAGTGTCATTCACCACTCACACCACAGTGTCACTAACCACTCACACCACAGTGTCACTAACCACTCACACCACAGTGTCACTCACCACTCACACCACAGTGTCACTCACCACTCACACCACAGTGTCACTAACCACTCACACCACAGTGTCACTAACCACTCACACCACAGTGTCACTCACCACAAAAACCACAGTGTCACTCACCACTCACACCACAGTGTCACTCACCACTCACACCACAGTGTCACTAACCACTCACACCACAGTGTCACTCACCACTCGCACCACAGTGTCACTAACCACTCACACCACAGTGTCACTAACCACTCGCACCACAGTGTCACTCACCACTCGCACCACAGTGTCACTAACCACTCACACCACAGTGTCACTAACCACTCACACCACAGTGTCACTCACCACTCACACCACAGTGTCACTCACCACTCACACCACAGTGTCACTCACCACTCACACCACAGTGTCACTAACCACTCACACCACAGTGTCACTCACCACTCACACCACAGTGTCACTAACCACTCACACCACAGTGTCACTCACCACTCACACCACAGTGTCACTAACCACTCACACCACAGTGTCACTCACCCATCACACCACAGTGTCACTAAACACTCACACCACAGTGTCACTAACCACTCACCCCACAGTGTCACTAACCACTCACAGTGTCACTAACCACTCACACCACAGTGTCACTAACCACTCACCACTCACACCACAGTGTCACTCACCACTCACACCACAGTGTCACTCACCACTCACAGTGTCACTCACCACTCACACCACAGTGTCACTAACCACTCACCACTCACACCACAGTGTCACTCACCACTCACACCACAGTGTCACTAACCACTCACACCACAGTGTCACTCACCACTCACACCACAGTGTCACTCACCATTCACACCACAGTGTCACTAACCACTCACACCAGTGTAACTCCCCACTCACCACTCACAGTGTCACTCACCACTCACACCACAGTGTCACTCACCACTCACACCACAGTGTCACTCCCCACTCACCACTCACAGTGTCACTCACCACTCACACCACAGTGTCACTCACCACTCACAGTGTCACTCACCACTCACACCACAGTTTCACTCACCACTCACAGTGTCACTCACCACTCACACCACAGTGTCACTAACCACTCACACCACACTGTCACTCACCACTCACAGTGTCACTCACCACTCACACCACAGTGTCACTAACCACTCACACCACAGTGTTACTCACCACTCACAGTGTCACTCCACACTCACACCACAGTGTCACTCACCACTCACACCACAGTGTCACTCACACCACAGTGTCACTAACCACTCACACCACAGTGTCACTAACCACTCACACCACAGTGTCACTCACACCACAGTATCACTAACCACTCACACCAATGTGTCACTAACCACTCACACCACAGTGTCACTCACCACTCACACCACAGTGTCACTCACACCACAGTGTCACTAACCACTCACACCACAGTGTCACTCACCACTCACACCACAGTGTCACTCACCACTCACACCACAGTGTCACTAACCACTCACACCACAGTGTCACTAACCACTCGCACCACAGTGTCACTCACCACTCACACCACAGTGTCACTAACCACTCGCACCACAGTGTCACTAACCACTCACACCACAGTGTCACTAACACCACAGTGTCACTAACCACTCACACCACAGTGTCACTCACCACTCACACCACAGTGTCACTAACCACTCACACCACACTGTCACTCACCACTCACAGTGTCACTCACCACTCACACCACAGTGTCACTCACCACTCACACCACAGTGTCACTCACACCACAGTGTCACTAACCACTCACACCACAGTGTCACTAACCACTCACACCACAGTGTCACTCACACCACAGTGTCACTAACCACTCACACCACAGTGTCACTAACCACTCACACCACAGTGTCACTCACCACTCACACCACAGTGTCACTCACACCACAGTGTCACTAACCACTCACACCACAGTGTCACTCACCACTCACACCACACTGTCACTCACCACTCACACCACAGTGTCACTAACCACTCACACCACAGTGTCACTAACCACTCGCACCACAGTGTCACTCACCACTCGCACCACAGTGTCACTAACCACTCACACCACAGTGTCACTCACCACTCACACCATAGTGTCACTAACCACTCACACCACAGTGTCACTCACCACTCACACCACAGTGTCACTCACACCACAGTGTCACTCACCACTCACACCACAGTGTCACTCACCACTCACACCACAGTGTCACTAACCACTCACACCACAGTGTCACTAACCACTCACACCACAGTGTCACTCACCACTCACACCACAGTGTCACTAACCACTCACACCACAGTGTCACTCACCACTCACACCACAGTGTCACTAACCACTCACACCACAGTGTCACTAACCACTCACACCACAGTGTCACTCACCACTCGCACCACAGTGTCACTCACCACTCACACCACAGTGTCACTCACCACTCACACCACAGTGTCACTAACCACTCACACCACAGTGTCACTAACCACTCACACCACAGTGTCACTCACCACTCACACCACAGTGTCACTCACCACTCACACCACAGTGTCACTCACCACTCACACCACAGTGTCACTAACCACTCACACCACAGTGTCACTAACCACTCACACCACAGTGTCACTCACCACTCGCACCACAGTTTCACTCACCACTCACACCACAGTGTCACTCACCACTCACACCACAGTGTCACTAACCACTCACACCACAGTGTCACTAACCACTCGCACCACAGTGTCACTCACCACTCGCACCACAGTGTCACTCACCACTCGCACCACAGTGTCACTCACCACTCACACCACAGTGTCACTCACCACTCACACCACAGTGTCACTAACCACTCAAACCACAGTGTCACTCACCACTCACACCAGTGTCACTAACCACTCACACCACAGTGTCACTAACCACTCACACCACAGTGTCACTCACCACTCGCACCACAGTGTCACTAACCACTCACACCACAGTGTCACTCACCACTCACACCACAGTGTCACTAACCATTCACACCACAGTGTCACTCACCACTCACACCACAGTGTCACTAACCACTCACACCACAGTGTCACTCACCACTCACACCACAGTGTCACTAACCACTCACACCACAGTGTCACTCACCACTCACACCACAGTGTCACTAACCACTCACACCACAGTGTCATTCACCACTCACACCACAGTGTCACTAACCACTCACCACAGTGTCACTAACCACTCACACCACAGTGTCACTCACCACTCACACCACAGTGTCACTCACCACTCACACCACAGTGTCACTAACCACTCACACCACAGTGTCACTAACCACTCACACCACTGTGTCACTCTCCACTCACACCACAGTGTCACTCACCACTCACACCACAGTGTCACTCACACCTCACACCACAGTGTCACTAACCACTCACACCACAGTGTCACTCACACTCGCACCACAGTGTCACTAACCCACTCACACCACAGTGTCACTCACTAATCACACCACAGTGTCACTCACCACTCACACCACAGTGTCACTAACCACTCACACCACAATGTCAATCACACCACAGTGTCACTAACCACTCACACCACAGTGTCACTCACCACTCACACCACAGTGTCACTCACACCCAGTGTCACTAACCACTCACACCACAGTGTCACTAACCACTCACACCACAGTGTCACTCACACCACAGTGTCACTAACCACTCACACCACAGTGTCACTAACCACTCACACCACAGTGTCACTCACCACTCACACCACAGTGTCACTCACACCACAGTGTCACTACCACTCACACCACAGTGTCACTCACCACTCACACCACAGTGTCACTCACCACTCACACCACAGTGTCACTAACCACTCACACCACAGTGCTCACTAACCACTCCACCACAGTGTCACTCACCACTCCACCACAGTGTGACTAACCACTCACACCACAGTGTCACTCACCACTCACACCACAGTGTCACTCACCACTCACACCACAGTGTCACTCACCACTCACACCACAGTGTCACTCACCACTCACACCACAGTGTCACTAACCACTCACACCACAGTGTCACTAACCACTCACACCACAGTGTCACTCACCACTC
This sequence comes from Lampetra planeri, assembly GCF_965212315.1. Classification (NCBI taxonomy): domain Eukaryota; kingdom Metazoa; phylum Chordata; class Hyperoartia; order Petromyzontiformes; family Petromyzontidae; genus Lampetra; species Lampetra planeri. The sequence continues at coordinate 4,295,063 of NC_136170.1, forward strand.
ACACCACAGTGTCACTAACCACTCACACCACAGTGCACTCACCACTCACACCAGTGTCACTCACCACTCACCACAGTGTCACTAACCACTCACACCACAGTGTCACTAACCACTCACACCACAGTGTCACTCACCACTCGCACCACAGTGTCACTCACCACTCACACCCAGTGTCACTCACCACTCACACCACAGTGTCACTAACCACTCACACCACAGTGTCACTAACCACTCACACCACAGTGTCACTCACCACTCACACCACAGTGTCACTAACCACTCACACCACAGTGTCACTCACCACTCACACCACAGTGTCACTACCACTCACACCACAGTGTCACTCACCACTCACACCAGTGTCACTCACCACTCACACCACAGTGTCACTCACCACTCAACCACAGTGTCACTCACCACTCACACCACAGTGTTACTCACCACTCACACCACAGTGTCACTAACCACTCACACCACAGTGTCACTCACCACTCACACCACAGTGTCACTCACCACTCGCACCACAGTGTCACTCACCACTCACACCACAGTGTCACTCACCACTCACACCACAGTGTCACTAACCAGTCACACCACAGTGGTCACTAACCACTCACACCACAGTGTCACTCACCACTCACACCACAGTGTCACTAACCACTCACACCACAGTGTCACTCACCACTCACACCACAGTGTCACTAACCACTCACACCACAGTGTCACTCACCACTCACACCACAGTGTCACTAACCACTCACACCACAGTGTCACTCACCACTCACACCACAGTGTCACTAACCACTCACACCACAGTGTCACTCACCACTCACACCACAGTGTCACTAACCACTCACACCACAGTGTCACTAACCACTCACACCACAGTGTCACTCACCACTCGCACCACAGTGTCACTCACCACTCACACCACAGTGTCACTCACCACTCACACCACAGTGTCACTAACCACTCACACCACAGTGTCACTAACCACTCACACCACAGTGTCACTCACCACTCACACCACAGTGTCACTCACCACTCACACCACAGTGTCACTCACCACTCACACCACAGTGTCACTAACCACTCACACCACAGTGTCACTAACCACTCACACCACAGTGTCACTCACCACTCGCACCACAGTGTCACTCACCACTCACACCACAGTGTCACTCACCACTCACACCACAGTGTCACTAACCACTCACACCACAGTGTCACTAACCACTCACACCACAGTGTCACTCACCACTCGCACCACAGTGTCACTCACCACTCACACCACAGTGTCACTCACACTCACACCACAGTGTCACTCACCACTCACACCACAGTGTCACTAACCACTCACACCACAGTGTCACTCACCACTCGCACCACAGTGTCACTAACCACTCACACCACAGTGTTACTCACCACTTGCACCACAGTGTCACTAACCACTCACACCACAGTGTCACTCACCCCTCACACCACAGTGTCACTAACCACTCACACCACAGTGTCACTAACCACTCACACCACAGTGTCACTCACCACTCGCACCACAGTGTCACTCACCACTCACACCACAGTGTCACTAACCACTCACACCACAGTGTCCACTCACCACTCACACCAGTGTCACTAACCACTCACAACCACAGTGTCACTCACCACTCGCACCACAGTGTCACTCACCACTCACACCACAGTGTCACTCACCACTCACACCACAGTGTCATTCACCACTCACACCACAGTGTCACTAACCACTCACACCACAGTGTCACTCACCACTCACACCACAGTGTCACTAACCACTCACACCACAGTGTCACTCACCACTCACACCACAGTGTCACTACCACTCACACCACAGTGTCATTCACCACTCACACCACAGTGTCACTAACCACTCACACCACAGTGTCACTAACCACTCACACCACAGTGTCACTCACCACTCACACCACAGTGTCACTAACCACTCACACCACAGTGTCACTCACCACTCGCACCACAGTGTCACTAACCACTCACACCAGTGTCACTCACCACTCACACCACAGTGTCACTCACCACTCACACCACAGTGTCACTAACCACTCACACCACAATGTCACTCACACCACAGTGTCACTAACCACTCACACCACAGTGTCACTCACCACTCACACCCACAGTGTCACTAACCACTCACACCACAGTGTTACTCACCACTCACAGTGTCACTCCCCACTATCACCACAGTGTCACTCACCACTCACACCACAGTGTCACTCACACCACAGTGTCACTAACCACTCACACCACAGTGTCACTAACCACTCACACCACAGTGTCACTCACACCCACAGTGTCACTAACCACTCACACCACAGTGTCCACTAACCACTCACACCACAGTGTCACTCACCACTCACACCACAGTGTCACTCACACCACAGTGTCACTAACCACTCACACCACAGTGTCACTCACCACTCACACCACAGTGTCACTCAACCACTCACACCACAGTGTCACTAACCACTCACACCACAGTGTCACTCACCACTCACACCACAGTGTCACTAACCACTCACACCACAGTGTCATTCACCACTCACACCACAGTGTCACTAACCACTCACACCACAGTGTCACTAACCACTCACACCACAGTGTCACTCACCACTCACACCACAGTGTCACTCACCACTCACACCACAGTGTCACTAACCACTCACACCACAGTGTCACTAACACTCACACCACAGTGTCACTCACCACTCACACCACTGTGTCACTCACCACTCACACCACAGTGTCACTCACCACTCACACCACAGTGTCACTAACCACTCACACCACAGTGTCACTCACACTCGCACCACAGTGTCACTAACCACTCACACCAGTGTCACTCACCACTCACACCACAGTGTCACTCACCACTCACACCACAGTGTCACTAACCACTCACACCACAATGTCACTCACACCACAGTGTCACTAACCACTCACACCACAGTGTCACTCACCACTCACACCACAGTGTCCACTAACCACTCACACCACAGTGTTACTCACCACTCACAGTGTCACTCCCAACTCACACCACAGTGTCACTCACCACTCACACCACAGTGTCACTCACACCACAGTGTCACTAACCACTCACACCACAGTGTCACTAACCACTCACACCACAGTGTCACTCACACCACAGTGTCACTAACCACTCACACCACAGTGTCACTCACCACTCACACCACAGTGTCACTCACACCACAGTGTCACTAACCACTCACACCACAGTGTCACTCACCACTCACACCACAGTGTCACTCACCACTCACACCACAGTGTCACTAACCACTCACACCACAGTGTCACTAACCACTCGCACCACAGTGTCACTCACCACTCGCACCACAGTGTCACTAACCACTCACACCACAGTGTCACTCACCACTCACACCACAGTGTCACTCACCACTCGCACCACAGTGTCACTAACCACTCACACCACAGTGTCACTCACCACTCACACCACAGTGTCACTAACCACTCACACCACAGTGTCACTCACAACTCACACCACAGTGTCACTAACCACTCACACCACAGTGTCACTAACCACTCACACCACAGTGTCACTCACCACTCACACCACAGTGTCACTACCACTCACACCAAAGTGTCACTCACAACTCACACCAACAGTGGTCACTAACCACTCACACCACAGTGTCACTAACCACTCACACCACAGTGTCACTCACCACTCGCACCACAGTCTCACTCACCACTCACACCACAGTGTCACTCACCACTCACACCACAGTGTCACTAACCACTCACACCACCGTGTCACTAACCACTCACACCACAGTGTCACTCACCACTCACACCACAGTGTCACTAACCACTCACACCACAGTGTCACTCACCACTCACACCACAGTGTCACTAACCACTCACACCCAGTGTCACTCACCACTCACACCAGTGTCACTCACCACTCACACCACAGTGTCACTCACCACTCAAACCACAGTGTCACTCACCACTCACACCACAGTGTCACTCACCACTC